>NW_027503862.1:0-19780 GCF_021521415.1 Bidens hawaiensis
GTATGCAAGCTTTTGAATTGCGGACATAAACTGCTGTAAAAGTTTGAAACTAAAGTTTTGAAGAAATTACTAATAAAATTTTGCTTAAGCACTTATCATAACGTGTATTGTAAAATTAAAACTTTTAATTTTCGGTCTATAATAAAACTAAGGTTTTGAAGAAATTACTAAAAAAATTACACAAACATACAATAATATTTATCACATATTGAAAAACTTGTGAAATTGTTTGTTTAACTTAGTGGGACGTGAGGGTTACCATATTAAAATTTTTGAGGTTAGTTGTGTAGTTAATGAAACTTAAGAGTTACCATATTAAAAAGTAGGGTTAATAGTGTAACTGAATGAAAGTTGCGGGGTATCACATGTGAATATATGTGAGGTTAATTGTATAATTAATAAAACTTAGGAGTACAATATGCAAATAATGGTGCACAAATTTCTGATGTGTAGAATATATGTATATTTTTAATGAAGATCTTCTCGCAACATTGGGTTTTAAATGATTTCAACCTAAACTAAATCACACATACAAAATGCAACTGCACCTATTGAGTGGTAATATAGTGATAGTAAGAACTGATTATCGATCCTTGGGCATGATAAACTTTTGATACTAAATATTTGCAAATAATTAACCAGGTAAATCAAACTAAGAGTTTGTTTTAAATTAATTCTAAACTAGCATACATTAACTAATAGAAAAACATGAAAAATGAAACAATGAATCCTAGACAGCATCATAACTAAAACATAACAAGTGATTATCTTTCCAAATAATAACACAAGGATATATATATTCAAGCCACTTAAATAAGCGTTTAAGATTTCCTTCAACCATTCCTAGTCTAAAGGCCACACAACGCAAAAACATCATATAACTTCATGAATAAATGATAAAGGCTAGAGTTTTTTAACATAGCAAGACATTTACAAATCTTGAACCACTTAATCAAACACTTGAACATAGAATTTCAAAAGATAATCATGAGCATGTCATTAATTACTTCAGCATAATCAGTATCACATATTTATTACAATCATCACAAAAGTCAAGTTTCATTATGTATCAACGTGATACAAAGATTTAGCTCATAAGAGTATGAACAACGCATCAACAAAGTAAGAAAACATGTAAATCATGGTAAAACCAAGACGATCTAACCAAAAGTCTAAGCTCGATAGATATGGTGATGCTAGAGCTTCTTCCTAGTGATGTATGGACCTCCAAGGAACTTCAAACAACTTAGCATTTATGGTTCTTAAAAGCAAACAATAGGTTTGTTGTTCAATATATAGTTTGGGTAGGAGGTGGGGCACAACCCGTGCTGTGACAATATATGGATCCATTAACTTGGTCGGTACGCACATATTGAATTGGTTGGCATGCTCCCCACAATCCATGGTCTAAGGTTAATTTGTGTCGAAGGGGTATAGTGGCATGGGGACAGAAAAAATTGTCTTCTTATGCTAGGGCACGGGGGCGTGCTTGGTTGGGCATGACTCGTGCTTGGCCTTTTGAACTTGCACTTGTTTTTCCTTGTTTTCTCCATGTTGTTTCCCATTTGCTCGTTCTAAAGACATTTCTTCCTGAAAACTCAATTAAACCAAGTAAATATCAAATCTTATAGAATTCTCAAGAAAAAAAATGAAAAACAAGATGAAAATGATGTATAATTATGCATACATTAATTTCAAAACTATATTTTTAATATATTTATCCTATATAATAAACATGTATAATAAAGAATAAGCATTATTGTATATAGACCTATAATAAAATAGCATTATGTTATTTGTTTTGTTACATATATATAAAAATATGGTTATAGAATTAAGTTTATTTCACAACTGTTTCTTAGCGCGAGAAGTGCAAGAAATGAATTTGACCAATCACAAATTATCTTTTATTTTATTATTTATTTAATAACATGGGTTATAATAAAAGCCATTTTTCATGGAAAAGTTACAAATATTTATTTAAATTGTTATACTTCATATAAATTGTATAGACTTTCTTTCTTTTTTATTATTTAAATCACTTATCATTATTCAGTAAATTGTTCGATCTCAAATTTGAATATCATATTTTCAAGGAAATTAAAAATATATTTTAATAAAATATATTTCACTACTAAACCAACATATATCTATTTAATTTTTTTAACAGCCTACAAAATGTTTTTTTTTCTTTTAATCAGTTAATGTAGTGTAGAATTATTTTAGTAACGTAGCTACGTAATGTTGTGTACGTAGGAATACTTTCAAATGTTGTGTAGTCATAACTAATGTAGGACTTATATTTCTAATTTAGTGTAGGAACATTTTTAAATGCTGCGTAGTCATAACTAATGTAGTGTAGATATATCTAATATAGTGTAGGCAAAAGTAATATAGTGTAAACACATTTTAAAATATTGTGTAGTCATAACTAATGTAATTTAGACATATCTAACGTGGTGTAGACAAAACTAATGTAGTGTATGCACACTTTCAAATATTGTGTAGTCATAACTAAAACTAATGTTAATGAAATGTAGATTTAACTAAATATATTGTATGTAACTATATGAGAAAGGACAAATCCATAATATACATAATTTAAATGAAAAAAAATAAAATCGCATTAACCATCTAATGAACATTGATTAGTCATTAAAAGTAATCGCTTAAACACATTAAAGTCTGTTATAATGAGACCTACACCATAATAGACATATCTATCCTTTTTAATTAAATATATGTCATAAATATATATTTTTAATTACTGTCATTTTCATTGTAGAACATTGATTAAAAACAATCAATGGTTCATATTCATTTCTCGCACTTCTCGCTATAATATCACTTCTCGCATGATTCTTCCCCTATGGTTGTACATACATACATATATGTATATATACATACATATATATACATATATATATATATACACATACATATATATATACACATATAGAAAGTTAGACCAGTCGTATTTCATTGTAGAAAAGCATCTCTTAACATATATATTGACGACAAGTAAAACTAATGCTAACTTTAATAAACTGTAGATCAACGTTAAGGAGATGTGTTTCTTTGTTTTAACCATTGGTTTTCAAGACAAGATAGATCATTCAAGTTGGTAAATTTTGTATCTACCTTTAAATGATCAATGTAGGCTGGAAGTTTAATCGTTAGTATTCTTTTATCAGCTTTGTCTAAATCATACGAATGTTTCTCAGTAACCATAGTATTTTTGATATATCAAGCCCACCAAAATTATCTCACGTAATCAAATTATTACACATAAGTAATTCAGATGTTACATTGTTAAACGGTTTCAAACTCTTAAATTTGCATATAAGATGAACATAGCATATAGGATCATATGTGTAGTTTGCAATTCTTACTTGTTCATCGGCAACTGATCTAGCTCCTGAAATATATAACATTCTTGATCCTCCCTTTTACTAGTTTTCTCGGCTGGAATAAAAAAAGATTCTCCGCTCTGCTCCTACTCCTTCTTCTCCTTTAGGATAGGGTCGTCGTTGGTCCTTTTTTGCACTAAAAAACTAGTTAGAGCAACTAACTGTCTACGTACGAAATTTACGAAACAGGGATAAGAAAGCAGGCAGGATAAAAGAAGAGCGAGGTATAATGAGAAAGCTCACCCTATCTTATATTTTTGAATCTTTTTTGAAAATGGGAAACTAGTTAGGGATAAAATGATTTTTAGGAGGGAGAAAAGTTGGTGAAGGTTTATAGGAGATCCGCCATTTGAAATGGCGGATCTCAAATTAAATATAGGCCTTGTCAGTTTTTGTCTAGTGAGGTGAACCAGACACTTGTGTTCCGCCATTTGAAATAACAGATCTTCTATACTTTATTCATGTTCTGCCATTTGATTTTTAGGAAAGAGAAAAGTTGGTGAATGTTTATAGGAGATCTGCCATTTCAAATGGCGGATCTCAAATTAAATATAGGCCTTGTCAGTTTTTGTCTGGTGAAGTGGACCAGACACTTGTGTTTCGCCATTTGAAATGACAGATCTTCTATATTTTATTCGTGTTCCGTCATTTCAAATGGCGGATGTCAGTTTATAGTTGACCAACAATAAACCTAGCTTACACCTACATGTCAAAAGTATTTTTGATAGAAATCCGTCATTTGAAATGGCAGATGTGAATAGTGCCATGTACTTTCTTTTGACCACTAATTAACAAGCTCTTTGTATTTTATTATATTTGAGAGGCATCCGCCGTTTCAAATGGCGGATGTGAATAGTGATTTTATACTTGATTTTGACAATTCTCCTTTATCTTTTTATATATTTTTTTAATTTTACTATACTTTTTAAAAATACGTTGTTTATAAAATAATGTAATTAACAAGAATAATTTTAGATGTTAGGTTATATTCTTTTAAGATGTACATATTAATATTTACGAGAGTCGACTAATAATCTTAGATTATACGTTAGCTTTGATTCGCATGTGCTTCGCAAAGAAACTGACCGTGCCCAAAACAATGTTCGTAGTAGGATATTGAAGACTCTCGTAAATATTAATATGTATATGTACATCTTAAAAGAATAATATAAGAATATAACCTAACATCTAAAATTATTAGTATAATGTAATATTATAAGTTGACTCTCGTAAATATTAATATGTACATCTTAAAATAATATAATCTAACATCTAAAATTATTCTTGTTAATTACATTATTTGTGAACAACGTAATTTTAAAAAAGTAAAATAAAATTAAAAAATATATATAAAAAGAAAAAGGAGAGTTCTCAAATCAAGTACAATATCGCTATTCACACCCGCCATTTAAAATGACGGATGCCTCTCGAATATAATAAAATACAAAGAGCTTGTGAATCAGTGGTCAGAAGAAGGTATATGACACTATTCACATCTGTCATTTGAAATGGCGGATGTCAAGAGGACATTTGCCATTTTAAATGGCGGATTTTATCAAAAATACTTTTGACATATAGGGTTAAGCTAGGTGTATCACTGGTCAACTATAAACTGACACACGCCATTTGTAATGGCAGAACACGAATAAAATATAGAAGATCCGCCATTTCAAACGGCGGAACACGAGTGTCTAGTCCACCTTACCAGACAAAAACTGACAAGGCCTATATTTAATTTGAGATCTGCCATTTCAAATGACGGATCTCCTACAAACTATCACCAACTTTCTCTCTCCTAACAATTATTTTATCCCTAACTATTTTCCCATTTAAAAAAAAATTCTATATTTTTCTATATTTTTGTGTTAATTTGTGTGTGTGTATACACTTTGTTTTATAATAATAATAATAATACACAATTACGTTGTTGGTCTCTAACATTTACCTAAAATAACTTGATTAAGTACTAAGGTTTAAAAAGTCACATATATATGTACTAAGGTTTTAATTTTGTAACAACGCTAGATACTAACTTTAATATCCATTAAATATTAACAGAAAGTGCAAAAAGCTCTGGGCATTATTGTCATTACACATTCTCACTAAAATGTTTGACATATTTGTGTTTTGGAATACTTTTGAATTTCACATTTTGATAAGTATGACGACTAGTGATTTACCCATTCGTTGCACGGTGAATTCAGTTAGTAAAACTCAGGCGTTGCGAGTCAACGTGGATTTGATTTTTTTGTATTGACTACGCTGGTTACGATATTGGAACTAAACCTAAAAGTTGAATCTTGAGAATGCCATTACTCTAGCCGGTGCGCTATCGGAGAATCATGTGAAAGCGGGTACCCTAACCCTCAAGAAACCAAACGAAAAAGCCAAACCCGAGCCCGCACCACAAGCCAAGGTTGAACCCGCACCACAAGCCATTAACTACTCCAACTCTTCCCGTCACAACAATAACAACAACAAGAAGAAACCCAAAACCAACTACCGAAACTATGCCGTTACCCAACCCCAACCTCAACAACAAACCCAAATTCCACCCCAAACCCGAAAACCCTATACCGATACCGCCCCACTATGCAACATTTGCCAACTCCATCACCCACCAAACATGCCTTGTCGCATTGTACCATTTGTAACCGACTTGGTCATCTCAACACCACATGCTGATCCGCATAACGAACCCAACCTAACCAACCAAGAACTTTTCCCCAAAATACTCAACACCGATATGCACCCTATAACACCCCGACCAAAGGCGGATTATACATCGGGGCGCCACATATTGTTTCATTACTCGTGACACTATTGGGTGTCAATATTTAATAAATACATTCATTCGCGCACGCGCAAAGTAAACATAAGATAACATAAATCATCATAAATCAATATATTATAAATCATAATATTCGAACAGCAATAACTTGTCTTGATACATTTTAATCTAGGTCCAAAATAAAGAAAACTTCCTACGTGTCCACAAGCTCCAAAACAGCTACTGCAAACCTGAACATGTGTTAAAATAAACGTCAAACACTTGCGTGTTGGTGAGAAATCAAGTTTAATACAATACATAGATAACAATAAATCTGCGCGCAACACGTGTATGTCTGGTGTTTAACAAGGGTGTAATCAGATTGTGATCAAGCCTAAATAGATCATAGCTCATAGTTCAATCCGTGCTCCCAAATGAGCACAAAAACAAGAAAACATCTGTGCAAGTGTAAACAAAGAAAACCGTAAACGATAGGTCTCCCGTGTTCATCTAATGGATCCATGAAAACTTCGGAATAGGCCGAACAAAGCGGTTAATGATACACACATACAAATAAACAGCCAAGTAAACGTCCTCAACACATGGTATACTGCGCGACTAAAGTTCATAAACAAGTTTAAGACTCTAAGTTTGTACGAACACATGAACATCCCAAAACATTAAAAATAAAAAGGGATTAGGTACGAGATTACTCACTTGATAAACGATGCGGTGAAAGATAAAGCAAGAACCAACTTTAAACAAGCACAAGTTAACCTATAATTAAAGATTATTGTTTTAACGATTTGTTTTAAGTCTTGATTATAAGTTAGCATAATTAATAAGTAAATTATTATATATAATATATATTACCGGAAAAGCAGGGCAGAACAGGGAGGAAGACGGAGGCAGAGAGGGAGGCGACAGAGGATCAACGGCAGAGAGCAAGGAAGAACAGGAGAGTTTAAGTGCTTTGTGTGTGTAGTGTTAGGAAATTAACATTATTATTTATAGAGAAACCCTAGGGAACACAATCCCTAGAAAAAGGGGAAAAGATCTCAAAAAGCAAAAGATTCCAAAAGCAAAAGATATCAAAAGATATGGCAGCTGCAGGGGGCAAGATAAAGCTGACAGAGAACAGTAAACAGGCATGGGCGGGTCAGATAAAGGTACTGGTCAAGCATGGAAAAAGCAGATCTCAAAAGATAATGTCAGTTACTTTTTCTGTCAACCAATGGGGTTGGTGCGCATGCTGCGCCAAAAGTGGCTTTTCAGACATAAGATAAGTCAGGTCAACAGCACAGAAGATAAGACAACACAAAAGCAAACAGGCTGGATAAAACAGAAGAAAAGATAAGTCTAGCGCGAGAAAGCTAAGGCGCGCCGCGGGAAGAATCACATTTCTTAGCGCGCCGCGGGAGGAACTACAATTCCTAGCGCGCCGCGGGAAGAACTATAATTCTTCGCGCGTCGTGGGATGAACTACGATTCTTAGCGCGCAGCAAGAAATACAAATCCTTAGCGCGTCGCGGGAAGAACTACCGTTCTTAGCGCGTTGCGAGAAGAATTAAAATTCTTAGCGCGCTGCGAGAAGAGTTCGTCTCGCGAATCGCTGGAACAGCTGGTCATCACGCAGGCTTCCTTGTAAGGAGTCTGTCGCGTGGAGCTGCGCAGACAACCTTAGGCGGGAAGAAACAAAGGACAAGGAGAGTTGGGGAGAAAAGAGGGAAACAAGGCTGAGGGGTTAAACAGGAGGGCGGGACGGCGACAAGAGAAAAGGAAGGCGGAAAGAAAGAGAGAGAAAGAGGCGGGAAGGAAAATATTTTACTATTAAAAGTAAAATATAAGTATAAATAAATATTAAATCATAAAAGAAAGAGATCGGATAAGGGAAACGGGTACCTGGGTCGGGTCGGATTCGGGCAGATGTCACAGTCTCCCCTACTTTAAGAAATTTCGTCCCGAAATTTATCTCGAAGTAGGTTGCGCAGAGAACAGGTGCGGGTACTTGATCTTCATTTGATCTTCCCTTTCCCATGTAAACTCGGCTCCGCGCTTGGACTCCCAGCGAACTTTCACGATGGGGATGCGACTGCGCTTGGTTTGCTTAACCTCGCGATCCATAATCTCAACAGGCTTCTCAACGAAATGCATAGATTCATCAACTTGAACTTCATCAAGTGGAATGTGAAGGTTCTCGTCAGCTAAACACTTCTTGAGATTGGATACATGGAACGTTGGATGCACATTACTGAGCGCGGGCGGCAGGTCAAGTCTTTAGGCAACTTTTCCTACACGCGCGAGAATCTTAAATGGTCCAACATATCGAGGAGCAAGCTTACCTTTATTCCCAAAGCGGACAACACCCTTCCAGGGCGACACTTTGAGGAGAACAAGATCACCAACTTGAAATTCGAGAGGCTTCCGCCTACGATCTGCGTAACTCTTCTGTCGGCTTCTGGCAGTCAGCAGATGATCACGGATCTTGGCGATTTTATCGGTTGTCTCTTGAACAAGTTCGGGTCCTGTGATTTGAGCTTCTCCCACTTCGCTCCAACAAATCGGGGAGCGGCACTTACGACCGTAAAGTGCTTCAAATGGGGCCATACCGATACTGGAATGATAGCTGTTATTATAAGAGAACTCAATCAAAGGCAGGTGTGAATCCCAATTACCTCCAAAATCAAGAACACAAGATCGGAGCATATCCTCAAGAGTTTGAATAGTTCGCTCAGACTGACCGTCAGTCTGGGGATGATATGCCGTACTCATGTCCAAGCGAGTTCCTAGCGCAGATTGGAGAGATTTCCAAAAGCGAGATATAAAACGGCCATCGCGATCGGATATGATGCTCAAAGGAGTACCATGGCGGCAGACAATTTCCTTGACATAAAGCTGCGCGAGTTGCTCAACACGGTAGTTTTCACGAATGGGCAGAAAGTGAGCAGACTTAGTCAAACGATCCACTATTACCCAAATGCTATCATGTTTGCTTGCTGTCAAAGGTAACTTGGTAATGAAGTCCATCGCTATACTTTCCCATTTCCACGTAGGAATTTCTGGTTGTTCGAGCAAACCAGATGGGCGTTGATGTTCAGCTTTTACCTTAGAACAAGTCAGGCATCTAGCTACGAACACAGCAATATCCTTCTTCATACCGGGCCACCAATAAGTAATGCGCAAATCCTTGTACATCTTATCAGCGCCAGGATGAATGGAATACCGAGTTTTGTGCGCTTCACTCAGTAGGACAGAACGGAGATTTTCATCAAAGGGAATCCAGATGCGATTTAGATAGCAGAGAATTCCACTCAGATTAGGGACAAAGTGCGCTTCCGCGCCACACGCTAACTCGGCGCGAAGGTTACCATTACTGATGGATGCGCGCTGCGCGTCACGAATACGCGATTCAAGGTTGCTTTGAATCGCCGCGAAGTGAAGCTGGGTGCGCGGCAAGATACAGTTAAGCTGGCAGGGTTTTCGGCTGAGCGCATCGGCTACCACATTAGCCTTACCAGGGTGATACCGGATCTCACAATCGTAATCACTGATGAGTTCGTTCCATCGGCGTTGCCTCATGTTAAGTTCCTTTTGATCAAAAATATGCTGAAGGCTTTTATGGTCAGTGTAGAGGATACACTTAGTACCATAAAGGTAGTGTCTCCAGATCTTCAAGGCAAAAACAACTGCACCTAGTTCGAGGTCGTGAGTTGTATAATTCTTTTCATGAACCTTAAGTTGCCTTGATGCGTAAGCGATAACCTTGCCTCGTTGCATAAGAACACAACCGAGACCTTGGTTGGATGCATCGCAATACACGACAAAATCTTCATTACCCTCAGGTAGCGCAAGAACAGGAGCTTCACACAACAAACGCTTGAGCGTTAGAAAGGCTTCTTCTTGCTTCGAGCCCCAAATATACGGTTTACCTTTGTGCGTTAAAGCTGTTAAAGGCAAAGCGATCTTCGAGAAGTTCGAAATGAAGCGCCGGTAATAACCAGCTAAGCCCAGAAAGGAACGGATCTCAGAAGGAGTGGTCGGCGTAATCCAGTTCTTGATTGCTTCAATTTTGGATGGGTCGACATGAATATCCATCTTGTTCACAACATGGCCAAGAAACTGTACCTCATCAGACCAGAATTCACACTTGGAGAGCTTGGCAAAGAGCTGCTCGGTTAGAAGCTTTTGCAACACCAACCGAAGATGTTGCTCATGCTCGGCCTTGGTCTTAGAATAAATCAGAACGTCATCGATAAACACAATCACGAATTTATCCAAGAAAGGCCTACACACCCGATTCATTAGATCCATGAAAACGGCGGGTGCGTTGGTTAAACCGAAGGACATGACCAAGAATTCAAAATGGCCTTAGCGAGTACGGAAAGCAGTCTTCGGAACATCTTCATCGCGGATGCGCAACTGGTGATAGCCAGAGCGGAGATCAATCTTCGAGAAACAAGAGGCACCTTGGAGTTGATCAAAGAGGTCGTCAATACGCGGTAAGGGATACCGGTTTTTAATGGTGAGTTTGTTCAACTCGCGGTAATCAATACACATGCGAAACGATCCATCTTTCTTTTTAACGAACAACACCGGAGCACCCCAGGGCGAAGAGCTAGGGCGAATGAATCCGTTAGCAGTCAACTCTTGAAGTTGGCTTGCCAATTCTTGCATCTCAGCGGGCGCAAGACGGTAAGGAGATTTAGCTACGGGGGAAGCACCAGGGACAAGATCAATACGGAACTCGACTTCACGAGCGGGAGGGATACCAGGAAGATCATCAGGAAAAACTTCAGGGAAATCACGCACAACAGGGATATCGCGAAGCTTCTTCTTTTCTTCAGCAGGTTTAACCACATGGGCTAAGAATGCAATACACCTTTTCCGCATGAGCCTTCGGGCTTCGGCGCAAGACATAAGTTTAAGACCGCGGGAGGGTTTCTCGCCGTAGATATGAAGATCACCATTTTCTCGAGGAATGCGAATCAACTTCTTGGCGCAAATAACTTCGGCGCGATTCTTCGAGAGCCAGTCCATACCAATAATAACATCAAAGCTTCCAAGAGGCATGGGGATGAGGTCGATCAGAAAATCGTTTTCGTTAAGGTTAAGCGTGCAATCTTTAATCACTGAGTTAATTAAAACAGTTTCGCCATTAGCCAATTCAACTGAAAAATTTTCTTTTAAGTCGTTGCGCGGTCGCGCAAGCTTCTGCTCAAACGCGCGAGAAATAAAACTTCGATCGGCGCCAGTATCAAAAAGTACAGAAGCATAAAATCCGTTAAGCAAAAATGTACCATTAACTACGTCATTATTCGCTTGCGCTTGGTGCGCGGTTATGTTAAAAGCTCGTCCGCGTGTCACTTGGTTCGAAATCTGGTTAACTGGGTTCGCTTGCGTAATCTGAACTTGTAGCCTTGGGCACGCGTTCCGGAAATGACTGGGATCACCGCAGTTAAAGCACGACCTGGGTCGTGGGTTTTGGTAGGTTGGTTGTGGGTTCTGCGGGTAGACTGGTGGTGTTGGCGCAATTGGGTTGGCGGGAGGGACTCTACAGTATTCGGCAGAGTGACCAACGCGGCCACATCGGTTACACTGTCGACACGGGGTTTGGGTTGGGTGGTGAAGTCTACAGGTTGGGCAAAACGGTTGGTTTCCTGTGTAAGGTTTCTTAGGTGGCGGGGCAGGGAGTGCGGGATTGGTTACGGCATAGTTATGGACTACAGGAGATGTTGGGTAGGCTGTCAGTGGGTTAGGCGTGTAAACTGGAGGTTGGTAGATGGGTTGCTGGACAATGGGCGGGTTGGTAAGCGCATAGGCTTTGCGCCTGCGCTTGAGGTTGTTACGGTTTGAGGGTTCAGGTTTAGTTTCTGTTGGTTCAGGGACAGTCTTGGTGAGTTTGGTCTTCTCAGATCCCCGCAGGAACAGGGTTCCTGCTCTGACATGGTTGTCGCTGAGCACAGCGGCCAACTCGATGGCGTCAGAGAGGGTTACTGGGTTTCTGGCCCATACGGAATCTTGAATTTCCATGGAGAGACCCCCAAGGAATTTCTCGATGGCTCGGCGGGAAGGGGTAACAAGGTGAGGGACAAGCAGGCTTAGTTCATGGAAGCGCGTCGCGTACTCGCGCGCTTCACCGCTGTATTGCTTCAAGTTCCAGAATTCTTCCTCCAAGCGCTTAACTTCGTTGGGAGGGCAGAATTCTCGCGTCAGAATTTCCTTGAATTCCTCCCATGTCATGCTAGAAGCAGCTTCTGCGCCACGCGCATGAGCTACTCCATTCCACCAAGTAAGCGCCCTTGATTCCAGGACACTAGAGGCATATAGGGTTCGTCGGTCTGGAGGGTATTGGGTGTGGAGGAAAGTGTTTTCAATCTTCTCAAGCCACTGGAGCATCACGGTGGCTCCTTCAAGCCCTGTGAACTTTGGAGGGTTACCCGCGTTAAAGGACTTAATGTTGTAACCAGAGGTGTTAGCATTGTTTTGGTTTAAGGCTTGGGCTATTGCGGCGGCCATTTCCTGGGAACGTTGCAGCGAACGTCTGCGCGAGGCTTCTCTCCTCAGATGGCGGCGAGATAGCGGAGGCATTCTATAAAAGTTTTAATTTTAGTTAATATCTTGGTTTTAGCGCAAAGTATAACCTCGAAAAGCTTGGTTTCGCGGAGTCAGTTACTGTCAAAAGTTAAAGTAAAATAAATGACCCTAAATGCAGACTTAATAAGGTAACAAATTCGAATCAAGAATCGACAATTCATGTATCACCATGACTTTCCGAATTCCCAATTTAAAATATACGAGCAAACGAGTATTGGAGATTGACGATTCATGTATCACCATGACTTTTCAATCTTCAATATAAAATACACATGAAAATGAGTATTGGAGGTTGACAATTCATGTATCACCATGACTTTTCAAGTCTCCAACCTCAGAACATAATCGTAAATGGAAATTGAAAATCAACTATTCATGTATCACCATGACTTTTCGGATTTTCAAATCCAACAAACGAATATGCAAGTAAAATCAATAAAAATCGAAATTCAACAAAAATCGAAATATCGCGGAATAAAACATAAAATTATATACTGCGCAAGCGCGAGCATATTCATAAATAACGAGTAATTAACAATAAGCGCGCAAACATGAGATTTCTCTCATGCGCGAGAAGGGACTCTTAGGTATTCTAGGCCGTTACGTCTAACCACCTATCCTAAAGTCAACGAGCTCTGATACCAACCTGTAACACCCCGACCAAAGGCGGATTATACATCGGGGCGCCACATATTGTTTCATTACTCGTGACACTATTGGGTGTCAATATTTAATAAATACATTCATTCGCGCACGCGCAAAGTAAACATAAGATAACATAAATCATCATAAATCAATATATTATAAATCATAATATTCGAACAGCAATAACTTGTCTTGATACATTTTAATCTAGGTCCAAAATAAAGAAAACTTCCTACGTGTCCACAAGCTCCAAAACAGCTACTGCAAACCTGAACATGTGTTAAAATAAACGTCAAACACTTGCGTATTGGTGAGAAATCAAGTTTAATACAATACATAGATAACAATAAATCTGCGCGCAACACGTGTATGTCTGGTGTTTAACAAGGGTGTAATCAGATTGTGATCAAGCCTAAATAGATCATAGCTCATAGTTCAATCCGTGCTCCCAAATGAGCACAAAAACAAGAAAACATCTGTGCAAGTGTAAACAAAGAAAACCGTAAACGATAGGTCTCCCGTGTTCATCTAATGGATCCATGAAAACTTCGGAATAGGCCGAACAAAGCGGTTAATGATACACACATACAAATAAACAGCCAAGTAAACGTCCTCAACACATGGGATACTGCGCGACTAAAGTTCATAAACAAGTTTAAGACTCTAAGTTTGTACGAACACATGAACATCCCAAAACATTAAAAATAAAAAGGGATTAGGTACGAGATTACTCACTTGATAAACGATGCGGTGAAAGATAAAGCAAGAACCAACTTTAAACAAGCACAAGTTAACCTATAATTAAAGATTATTGTTTTAACGATTTGTTTTAAGTCTTGATTATAAGTTAGCATAATTAATAAGTAAATTATTATATATAATATATATTACCGGAAAAGCAGGGCAGAACAGGGAGGAAGACGGAGGCAGAGAGGGAGGCGACAGAGGATCAACGGCAGAGAGCAAGGAAGAACAGGAGAGTTTAAGTGCTTTGTGTGTGTAGTGTTAGGAAATTAACATTATTATTTATAGAGAAACCCTAGGGAACACAATCCCTAGAAAAAGGGGAAAAGATCTCAAAAAGCAAAAGATTCCAAAAGCAAAAGATATCAAAAGATATGGCAGCTGCAGGGGGCAAGATAAAGCTGACAGAGAACAGTAAACAGGCATGGGCGGGTCAGATAAAGGTACTGGTCAAGCATGGAAAAAGCAGATCTCAAAAGATAATGTCAGTTACTTTTTCTGTCAACCAATGGGGTTGGTGCGCATGCTGCGCCAAAAGTGGCTTTTCAGACATAAGATAGGTCAGGTCAACAGCACAGAAGATAAGACAACACAAAAGCAAACAGGCTGGATAAAACAGAAGAAAAGATAAGTCTAGCGCGAGAAAGCTAAGGCGCGCCGCGGGAAGAATCACATTTCTTAGCGCGCCACGGGAGGAACTACAATTCCTAGCGCGCCGCGAGAAGAACTATAATTCTTCGCGCGTCGTGGGATGAACTACGATTCTTAGCGCGCAGCAAGAACTACAAATCCTTAGCGCGTCGCGGGAAGAACTACCGTTCTTAGCGCGCTGCGAGAAGAATTAAAATTCTTAGCGCGCTGCGAGAAGAGTTCGTCTCGCGAATCGCTGGAACAGCTGGTCATCACGCAGGCTTCCTTGTAAGGAGTCTGTCGCGTGGAGCTGCGCAGACAACCTTAGGCGGGAAGAAACAAAGGACAAGGAGAGTTGGGGAGAAAAGAGGGAAACAAGGCTGAGGGGTTAAACAGGAGGGCGAGACGGCGACAAGAGAAAAGGAAGGCGGAAAGAAAGAGAGAGAAAGAGGCGGGAAGGAAAATATTTTACTATTAAAAGTAAAAATAAGTATAAATAAATATTAAATCATAAAAGAAAGAGATCGGATAAGGGAAACGGGTACCTGGGTCGGGTCGGATTCGGGCAGATGTCACACACCCTACCCACCAAACCAACCTCAACAACCCCGAGCTTGCTACAATTGCGGTGACCCTAACCATTTCCGCAACAATTGTCCTCGCCTCATCCTTACTAACCAAACCATGACCGCACCTTACTACCAAACTCAAGCTTAACAAGTTCAAACCTACCAACCTCAACTTTCCCAACTCAATGCACCACTCATCCAACCCATCCAAGCCATACAAGCACCACCTCCTCCACCACCGCAAGCACCTCAAGTCAACCAAGGCAATCAAGGACAAGCTTTCATGATGAATGTTAATCAAGCTCAAACGGCAAACGATGTTGTGAACGGTATGTTTTTAGTGAACCAACATTTGGCTTCCATTTTATTTGATACGGGTGCCGATAGAAGTTTCAATCCTTTGAAATTTGAGTCAAAAATTGCCGTGTCTCGAACCAAGCTTTCTCGATCGTTTTCTGTTGAAGTCGCCAATGGGAACTCCATCACCATAAATTCCGTCGTCCGCGATTGTACTCTCGTTCTTGCTAACCATAAATTCTCCATCGATCTCATCCCGATGCAAATGGGAAGTTTCGATGTCATAGTAGGCATGGATTTGTTACCTTTGCACCGTGCCGAAGTTGTTTTATTTATTTATTTTGTTGTTTTGTGTTTTTGTCTTGATCCATTTTGCATGAAAACTCTTGTGTCTCACACCCATATTTGACCACCAACATTACCATATATATACACCACCTTTCCTTTTCATATTCCCTTGCTACAACTCTAAAAAAAACCCTCTCAAACATCAAAGATTCAAGGTTATCTTCTTAAGTGTTCTTGAAGGTTTTAGTCTTTCATCTTAATTAGTTTATGTAGTCTTATTAATACTTGTTTATGGTTGTGCAACATATATATAATATACACCCCTTGTTTACCTTTGGTGGTTACTTCTCTGATTCCGGTTGGTGAGGTTTCGGACCTCATAAGGCAAGGCTTCATGGAGGACTTCGTGTCCTTGATATATATACATCTATATTACTTGTTCATACATATTAATCTTGCTTATTTTAGTTTGTTGGTCATGTTTACAAGTTCCATGGTTATGGGTTTTTAAGAGTCTATGCTTCGGTTTAACCGTAAATAGCTCTAAACCGTAAACCGAACTTTGTTACTAGTTTTGTTAAATAATTGTTTAAACATACTTATTGTTAGATCTAAGTTTCTAAAATCATTTTTACAAATTCTATGGCTATGGGTTTGTAGAATCTTACCTCGGTCTTAACCCGAAACACGATTCGATAAAAAAAACCGACAACCCGAACAATTATCAAGACCCGAACCGACAACCCGAACACTCGATAAAAAAAACCGTTTTAGTATCTTTATTCCAAAGGGATTTGCATTCTTGCATTTTACCCACCTTATTACTTAACATAGGTTGAGTAAATATTAAGGTTAGATACTTTAACCCGGTTTCGAGCAAACTTACATTTTTAAAGGGTTATTATTATAAATTCTTAAATAGTTACATTTTAAAACCTTGAACTTTAATTATTTACATTTCTCAACATTTATTTTGTTTAAAGACCTTCAAGACAATCTTTCTAAATTCAATACTTCTTTTTTTTTAGGCATTGTGCGTTAAACTCGTCGTTCAGACAAATCTCCAAATTATCATCTTTCAAGTTTACTACTTGAAGGTGAGTACTTCATACCCCATTTTCCATATTTTATTTTGGGGATGATATTTCATACTTATTCAACAAAATGATTTATATTTGAATCTTAAACCACAAACGAGTTGTATACTCTACCTAAATAATTGCTCGATTTGGTGTTCTATGCTTATATGCCTATGTGTTTATCGCTTTTGGTTGGTGGAACTATAAAATCCTAGACTGTTTGGCATCCCCTTTAAGCAATGTGTTGTTAACGTAATGCAATTAACGATAACTATAAAATCCTAGACTATTTGGCATCCCCTTATAGCTAGGTGTCGCTAATGTGTTTAGCGATATCTATTTTTCCAAATTACCACTTTTATTTATCGTTTCGTATGCAAGTTTTGTGGCTATCTTTATTATATACTAATATGATTAAACTTATGAATTGCTTACCAACCTTTTTGTTGACAAACTTTATTTTATGAAATGTTGCATGTTTGCATCTTGGTTGATTTATGATTGTGAAGAAAACGACATCAAAGACCTTAGGATATTAGTAAAAAATGAACAATATAAAATTTGCCATATTTTGTGATATCTTGTTTATGGTTATTTTATGAATAATTTTTATGTGACATTTTCGATGTTGTGAAATGAAATGAGTTTATTAAATACTATCACTTTAATTAGTGTCATGTGCTTATGGACAATCGTTACATCTCGGCATGTTCCGCCGCCTTTGGTCTGGGTGTGACAGATTGGTCACAGTTTAGAAAGATATTTGTTGGTTTGAGCAGTGAGTTTATTTTAAGAATTAATGGTTAAAATTGATGATACTAGCATTTCTAAGTTGCACAAAATATTTGTCTTTCTAGGTCGTTTTCAATTAATTTTATGCTTTTTTTATTAAACTTATTATTTTTAGATAATACAGACCTTCTCAGTAATTTACTCATTTATTTGATTATCGATATTTTATTTCTTTTTGCAAGGGACAGCTGTCCCGGAGCAACTACTAAGTTATACATACTGTCTTCTGTTTTTTCCGATCAACTCCGAGTCAACTTATGCACATGCATTCAGGTTAGCTAACTCTCCTTAATTATCTGCAGCCAATTTTGTTTCTGTTTCCATAGGTGTGCTGTCCGGTTATCTCAATCATATAAAAAAAAGAAAAATAACAAGCAAGTTACTATCTTATTGTTGATTCATGGAGTAAATAATTACCAACAGATTACTATTCTTTTTCATATAAAACCTCGAGTTTTCTTTTTGATGGTTTGGTGGAGATAGGAACAAATTGATGGCTTGTGGCGTGCACAGTAGCTGACTATTATTTTTAGACTGACTATTATTTTTAGACTTTTAGTTATGCTCATTTTCATTTGTTGATTTTAGTGTTGTATGAGTTGTATGAGAGGAGTCTTATTAAGTTTATGGAGTTGTATGAGTTGCATATACTCCAAGGATAGAGCTCTATAGAAAATAAGATGTGGATATATGTGTGTGCGTATGTGTATAGTTCATTTAACAGTGTGTTTAAAGTACTGAATAGGAAATATATACCATACATATACAATTATGTATCAATAATATTTTGTAGACCACACACAAACATGCATGCATATGTATAACGTATATTCAATCTGTTATTGTAGTTTTCTTTGTTAAAAATTAATTGTATTGCACATGATCAGAAAGAACACATTTGGATTCATAGTTCAAATGCAGTTCATGATCAATCAAACATATTTGATAGCCATGCACATATACCAAGTGCGAATCTTGCCAAAAATATATACATGAATGCAATGCACAAGGAAAAACTTTGGGCAAAGTAGCTGAGAATTGTTTTAGTTATGCAGTAATTAAAACTCGAAAGATCGATCGAACTGATTAATTCATAGTAATTTTCATTATATTTATCATCCTTTCATATAGTTGTATATGTCAACAAGACAAGAAAAAACATTTTACTGAGCAGATGTGGTATGTTAATATGAATCTGCTTCTAGCAAAGCTTTAATTATTTATGGATTTAAATCTTTAATACACATTCGATATTAAAATCTTATGTTTATGAACTTCAAATTTCACGCCGTTGACAAATTTTGATGAGATAACCTTCCATTTCATTGCATCTAGCCATCTATACACCATCATACGTGTATATCCAAAGTTCAGTACGCGATATCCGATGCTCGTGAAGGAGGTTTATGGTTACTTATTAAAGGTAACAACAATATATAATATATCCTAAGTTGCAAGCATTATATGCTATAGTCTGTCTCATAAGTTATCTTTACAGGCTGCAAAAACAGGGCGATTGGAGGCCTTTTTCCGAGGAGTTGGCAAAGTTCTACCAATCTTGATTGATGGTTGGATTTAAACATATACCATATATTCATCTCAAATAAATTTTATGTACCAGCATTGGTTTCCTCTAAATGATTGTTGACTTTTGTAAGTCTTTCTACTCAGGTTTACAAAGTTTAGGCCTTAATGTATTTATTGTTGTTAGCGGCATGTGAGATATCATTTTGTGGAGGTAGAAGAGACCAAGACATCAATGTGTTTGTTCAAAGATGGTATGCATTTTGAGTATTCTTATTTTACATATTTATTTTCTGCATGATGAAACAAAAGATTCAACCATCTTAGCAGTTAGGTTGGCCATAAAGTTTCTACCAGGTAATTAGCATTACATATTTACACTTAATTGTTACATCAATAAAAACATTCTTATTATTTATTTATATTTTCTGTGTGACA
>NW_027503863.1:0-25065 GCF_021521415.1 Bidens hawaiensis
CTTGCATGATCAAGTGATGTATACGGGTTATACAAGGGATCTTGGTCCAAGAAATGAGTTAAACGAATCAAAAACGAATTTTTACGGATAAATCTTTGTTTTTAGTATCATAACCGTAACCATGAAAGAAATGGCTTGATCGTGAGTGTAACTTGCTTGGTATTGTGGTATGTTGTTTGTGGGCTCTGTATTTAGTGGTAGATAAGGCGGAAAGACGAGTTTGTAGCTCGTAGTGGCGGAAAACGAAAGGTATATTCGGTTATGTTCGGTTTTGGTAAATTTGGACAGATTGTTGATGCTTTAGAGTTAGGTCATGAAATTTTACAGAGGTGTTAAACACATGAAAAGATGAGTTCTGTGAATTTTTGGTAATTTTTGGATAAAGGATGAATATTTGGTGAATTTAATGCTCGGTTTTGGCCAAAAATGGTGAAAAATAGTTAAATATCATGAAAAATTCTGGAAAATTTCAGATAAGCTTTTCATATTATGTATAAGTCACACACAAAATTTGAGGTCCGTTGGAGAAGTCTAAGTAGGCTTTTCGGTTAAACGAGTTCTAGGGATTTCTAGCTCGGTTTTGGAAAAAGGGCATGTAAAAGAAGATTTTGGTTCTGGAAAAATTACAGGGGACTATGTGGATGGCAGGGGACATCCAGGAATATTTGGGATTTTTCTAAGGTCGTTTGGTATTTACGACATATTTAGTGTTTAAATGGTGTTTAAAAATAGATAAATAAATTTTAAATATAAGAATTAATTCTGGAAATATTTTTATAAAATTCCCCACTATTAAAAAGTGATTTGTGCAAAATTTCAAGATCCGAGAGTAAACGGATAATTAATCGTGCTGATTATCAAGCTTTTAAAGTTAAAACGCGTAAACCGGTGAAGTTCGCTTAAGCGAGCTGACTGGTGTATAAAAACCTTAAAAATGGACTATTTTCATATAATTGAGTTACAAGTAAAAATGAATCATCCGAAAATAAGTCGGATGATTTGGGTATTTTTAACCGATTTTAACGGTTTCCGGTACGCCAAAGACGGAAACGAGTCCCGCGGCCAATCGGGACGTCTAAACCGAGCTATAATTTCACATTTTAAATTAAATTATCAGACAACCACTATTTTCGGGTCGTGTGTGACCAAACTCATTTTTGAAACATAAAACGGATATTCGTGCTAGGCACGCAAAACGAGAAAACGACTAATAGAAATTGTGACCATGGAACTCTAAACGACATCACAATCTGAGTCCGGAGAAGTATTTCTGGGTTAACATTGCCCCCGGAACAGGTACAGTACTGGGTTAACAGTGTCCCCAGATGTACCGATTGATAAGGTTAAAGATTATATAAACAATAATTGTATAATAACGATCGTAGGGATCATATTACAGATTGGACGTGTTAATTGATAATGATTGTTGTTACCTGCTTGCATGTACTAAGGTGAGTTTTCACGAGCCCCTTTTTACTGAAATGTTTTAAATATTTTCCCGGGGCGGAAAGCATGTTTCTATCAAAAGGTTTAAGTACATGCTGATCGCATGGAAATGAATGTATTTATATGATGTTTATTGTACGGGAATCGTACGGTAATGTATTAAAATGGTAATTGTCTGAGTTGTTAATATTGAAAGGTCCCACAACAGTGTTCTGGGTTAACAGTGTCCCCAGAGGTTATTGGAAGTGTTCTGGGTTAACAGTGTCCCCAGAGGTTAGTGGAAGTGTTCTGGGTTAACAGTGTCCCCAGAGGTTATTGGAAGTGTTCTGGGTCAACAATGTCCCCAGAGGTTATTAAATGTGTTTATGGGTTAACAGTGTCCCCAGATAATATTATATTATGATATGGATTTATCATGGTTTACTAAAATTGTGAAACTCACCAACTATTCGTAGTTGACCGTTTTCTCACATGCTTTTCAGGTACAACTAAGATAAAGTGATTGATTACGTGCTAAGTGCTTGATGTGTGTAAGGTTTGCGTGCTGGACGTTAGGATACATTATAACAGATAGAATTATGAACAGTATTGTATGATGTGTGTATCACCTAGACGGTAATGAAAGATGAGATAATGTAATTTTGAAGTATATTAATGCATTCGGTTTTCTTTATAAACAATGTGGTTGATATCAGAGGTGTCTGTCGCATCCCGTTTACGTTTTCGCTGCGGTTACGGGGTGTTATAAGAAGGATGTTGGTGACTCAAGAGAGGACGTTTGGGAAGAGAAAGAGGACAGATGATGATAGTGAGTCAGAAGAAGAAGAGGATATTCACAAGTTGATTAGACGTTCAAGACGGGAAAGGACAGGTGCAGGTATGGGAGCTGGAGAGACTTCAAGAGTTGTACGTTTCGCTCCGCCCGCACTGTCAGGTATGTCAATTGTTCCTACATCACTACAGGTCACAAGTTTAAGCGCCGCGGATGTTCCCGTGGCGGCTACATCATCAGCTTTCGGCATTCCATCTACTACTTTCCAGAGGACGACTCCGGAGATTGTGTCTTTACCACCTCCAACGCTTACTCCTTCAGAGGTGGTTGCACAATTTGTTGAGTCGACAGTCGTTGCAACTGCAGGGTTGTCGGTCACGATACCACCTGCGGTTACGTCCACAGCTGCTTCTGATGTCCCGGTTTCATTCGAAATCCCTGCTGAGTATACTCAAGACACATCTCACATGAGGTTTGATTTCGATGCAACCCTCTCAGACTCGGAGAGAATAGCTGCACTTGAGCGGGTCGTGGCAGAACAATCAAGGGTGAATCTTGTCCAGACCCAGGCTATTCAACGCCTAGTAGCAGAAAATCAACTACAGTCGTCCCTCCTAGTTGAACATGGGAGAATTATAGATGCTATGAAGGAGTTCTTGGCATCTCAGGGGGAGACAAGCGGTAAAGGCGACGAGTTAAGGACAAAGAAGAGAAATGATAGAGACGATGATCCCAATGCATCGAAAGGTGCAGGTGGTGAGTTGCCAAGAACTACTCAAGCTCTTGGGACTTCCACAGCTCAGGGGGAGTCTGCAGGTGCGGCTGGCAGTTCTGGTGGTGATGAGGTGGTGATGGTTGATGATGAAGAAATGGGAGATGATGTGATTGATGCTTTGAAAGAATTAGATGATGATATGTTTAGTGATGATGTGTTGCTTGATGATGATGTGCTGCCAATTGAGGAGATTGAGAATATTGGCGCTCAGATTGTGATTGAAGAAGATGTTGAAGAAGGTGAAATAGTAGAAGAGAATGTGGAGCATGACATTCCAGGTGTGGAGAAAGCAGATATGGGTAATGAGACAGTAATCGATGAGACTGAATGGGAAGAGCAGCCTAGGTGGAAGGAAGGCTATGCTCATTGGTTTATCAAAATGAAGAAGCCAGTGGTACCAACCATGTTCAAGAAGAGTTATAATATTAAAGGGTACGCTGAGTCAAAGAAAGGAATTATCTGTTGGCTATATGATGAACAGCTAAAAGTGTTCGTGGTGAAAAGATATGATGGGATACAATACTTTAAGAGGACGTTGAGATCTCTCAATACCTTACCTGAATGTGAGGTGAAGGATTTGGCTAGATTGGGGTTGATTAATAGAAGCAATGACAACATGGCCAGAGTTATTGGGAAGATAGTATGGAAAAAAAGTATTAAAGAGAAGAAGTTTGAGTTATTGAAGCCACAGAAGGGAAAGCTAGTGGAAGATAAAGAAAGGGGAATGAGAGCAGATGGCAAACCTTGGATGGTGATGAAGTACAAACCGATTCGGTGTCTTAAAGATGTGCCGATGAAGACAATGCCCAAGGATGTGTTGAAGAACCTTAAACGGTGGTATGTTGATTGCCAGACTGCTGAAGCCGTGATGGAAGACGAAGACGAACAAGAAGTGCTAAGAGTGTATGATCCGATGCATCTTGTTAATTTATCGAAAGCTGATCTGCAAGTGTTAAATGAAAAGAAGATATTTTATATTCCTGCTTGGAAAGACGAAGCGAGGAAATATCAGCGAGTAGTCACGGTATGTGTGAGAGAAGGAGTACATGCTTGAAGACAAAGAGATTGAAGGTTACAAGACACGTGCTTGAAGATCAAGACATGAAGCTACTGCCAAGGGGGAGTCTGTTGGTGCATAATGTCAGTAGTTCATAGTCTAGTGTCTGTAATCGAGTCTGTAATGTTAATTATGTTTTATATATGTCTTAAGCGAAGTTGTTAACAAGTTCGCCTAGGCGAACTTGTTAGTCAAGCGAAGTTATGGACAACTTCGCCTGAACATGCCAGGCGAAGTTGTCGTGTATAAATAGTCCTAGGTTACGGCTGTTTGAGTTGAATCAGTTGTTCGTGTTAGTTTGTTCGAGTTGTTACGAGAGCTGTAACGTGTGTCTGTAATAGTGATATCGTATCACATGTTTGAGTTATTATATAACGTGTGTTCGTTTCTTGTGTTCGTGTGATTCGTGTTCTATACTCGTAACGATCTACGCAGGGATTCCGCACCTGAGTTGATCGAGATATCTCGTGCGATCCGTCCAGGGAACCTACAAAATGAATAAAAACATCTATTTATACTAGTCTAGCATGACTTGGTCTTCACCATCCACCCTTGGTTGAGACAAAAACAATAAATTTTCACCCACGTATTAATTCGATTCTCCGGTCTAAAATACAAGACCCAACAATCTCTCCCTTAGACCGATGCCATCGAATTTCTTCCATGATCATTTCATAACCCGTTGTCTTTCACTGAAATTCTCCCCCTCACTTTAAGCATCTCCCGTTGTTCTTTTAGACCTCTTTTCTTCTATCTCGTTTGATAAGCTTTACGGGCCTAATAACGAGGCTTTTGAACTTCAAGGATCAACAGCAAGTAACAAGATTATCACAAAAGGAAATACACTCAATGTGATCATCAAATAATCTTCAATATTTCAAACCCGTTTCCTCCCTTGTAAATCATCTTCAAACCATTCCTTGAATTAAGATAGCATTCAAGTCAACCATAACCCGTTCTTGACTGTTCAAGTGAATATTTCATAGGAGGTTAAACTCTACAGATCATCCTTTCAACATTGTTACTCATGATGACTTTATCTTCTCATCCGTACTAAGAAATCTGAAAACATACAAACGATGAAACAACTTTGAAAAACCTTAGATTATTGATCTTGATCAACTTTTCTTTAACTTGAGTCTTTTACTTGATTTGAAGTTGCCATTTGCAATGAAATTCAACGATTTTTACTCCCCCAATTTCGTTGCAATTGTCTGTAATGAACGTGTCTTCAAATCAAGTCTGGGTGAAACAGTCTTGACCATCCTTATCAAGATTATAGGAATAAAAAAAATTATGTTGATTGACACTCAAAGTGATTAAATCCTTAAGCTTGGTCAACACTTGTTCTTGTAAAGCTCTTGATGAAGTCGTGAAATTTGATGAGGTTTGAATTCCATAAGCTTGTTGATGATTGGAGAAAAATTTATCAAAATACCCCTGATATGTATCTTACACAGAGAACAGCTTGGTCAAACGGTCAACGGCACCAAATATCTCAAAAGTTTCTTCAAAACCTTGAAATGTTTCACAAGTACAAACTTTATGTTCATGAGCACGCATATTTTCCTTTACGAGCACGCTATAACATAGTCATGCTCATGAGTAGGAAGTGTGCTCGAGAGTAAAAGGATGTGCATTGATTTGTCATGAAGGTTTTCTTTACTAGCACCAAGCATGCTCTTGAGCAAAAGTGTGCTCGAGAGCAAAGGTGTGCTCGAGACACAAAATTGAGTTTTCACTTCACAAGCATAACTGTTCAAGATAAAACAAAGTATGCTCAAAAAAGAGTTTGCTCGAATAACAAACTGTGCTCGAGTCCAAAAAGATAGTTTATCTTGAGAAGACTAGGATATGCTCGGGGTTTCACATAATGTGCTCGAATTTGATGTTCTTGATATAAGATGTGCTCGAGATAAACTATGCTAGAGCCAAACAAAAATGTGCTTGGGCTAAACACATCATGTGCTCGAAAAAACACTTAATCATTATATTTGCTCGAGTTCAATATTATATGTTCATAGTCTGCTCGAGACATCAAAACTTCATGTCTGCATCATTAGTTACTGATTTTCCCTAGCAGATCTGCTTTAATATTCACTTTGCATCTGCTGCAACAAATAATGATGAATTTGTATTTAGTACCTGTGGATTCTCCTTATCAGTTTGTACCATCGACACTATATTTCAACAAAACATCTACTGTTTGTGCAGCACACTCATCAGAAACAATAACAAGCAAACAAAACCCTAGTTTTTTTTAGATCGAGAAACTAGTCTCATAATCTGAAATTAATCATTGTAGCAATATCCACACTATCTCAAAATCAGAAATCTATCTTCATATTATCCACAACCTTTTCAGATCTGGAAATCATCACATCAACAGAGTTGCCCTAAAACGAGCCAAGAACAATGTTACATCAGATCTTGACAATTCTGACCAAATAAACATGAAATTGATGCTGAATCTCTGAACGAGTAATCAACCCAAACATCAATCCATAAAATTTCCTCCAAATAATTTAAAAAACACCAAAAATAATTTCAACAAACTTCATCTTTTAACGTCCATGGTGGACTCAAGAGCGAATTTAATCAAATTAAGCGGTTAGTCTGAACGATTCGGTAACCCGCTCTAATACCGACTGACAAGACCTGAGCTCCGGTGCGGAAGTGTGAATAATCGGTATTAACGGTGGAGCTCGGATCCGGGTTAGGATCGAATCTCACTCGTATTCACTCTTGAATGATATTTGGATGGATGATATGTATTGGGAGAGAGCCTGATTCGATTAACAATAATCAATAAAATAGGATGAACACATATATGTAATCGAAACAAAAACAAGAAAGAAATGGTAGTATTATATCATAATCCGAATAATTCTTAAAAAGATGAAACACTCATATATACATTCATACATACACAAGAAATATCAGCAACCCTGGGAGATCTCATCTCGGGGAGTAGACTGTCTCAAAGGGATAAAACCCTAGATCTCATTCATTACAAAATACACTTAATCATATTAGACATATGAATAAAAACATCTATTTATGCTAGTCTAGCATGACTTGGTATTCAATCCATCCACCCTTGGTTGAAACCAAACAATATATTTTTCACCCACATATTAGTTCAATGTGTCGGTCTAAGATTAAGACCCAACATATTCACATAAAAAATCAAGTTAATATCAAATATCAAAATCATAACATTGTCATTATTATTCCATACCTTTAAAATCAAGCCCTTGTGTTGCTGCTTCAGCAAGTCGGCGGTGCTACAATTGCCGGAGTAAAAAGAGCATGAAATGAAATTGAAACAAAACATCATCATAGTCGGATACATTCAACTATAGTACGCAAACTGACAAAGTTAATTTTGAAATAATGGTTCTCAGGTCATAAGTCTTACTAATAATTAATTGCACAAGCTCTAACTAAAGTATAAAATCATTAAAAAAGTTGTTATTCAATGTAACTACACGTACCTATAAAATTACTAATATATAAAAATAACCATTGAAATTTAATTAAAGCATCATAGGTATGCAATTCAACATTTTTGTTAACAGGTAACCACCACCATTAGTTAAACATAGCTTCATAAGCATACAGTAAACACCAGTGGTAACCATTTGAAATTTATTAACATGAATAATCCGTTAATCTTAACACAAAAACATATTAAGCATCAACATTCAATTTTCGTTGGCCTACAAAACAAAATCATTATCGAAGGATCGCATATGGCCAGATTTTATGAGTGGAAGAGTTTGTTTCAGATCCTATGAAACAACTAAGCGATAAAGATACCAACAAAATTTAAAAAGTGACTAAAAATGTTCTAAATATATCATACCTTGATATCAATATAAACATAAAATATTTCATTAGTCTTCTTGTCTTTTCTTCACCAGAATAGAGTTCTTATGAAAATTTTTTTCATGAACTATAACTTAATTGGGTGGGCCAAGAGCATTGGTGAGCTTCATGCAATGCTCAAAACGGCCGAAGCGGGAATGGGTAAAAAGGTTTACCGGTTCTCACGATAGATGAATGTGGCAATAAGAAGAGGCATCACCTAGAAACTAAGGCAAAGATTGCCAAAGGTAAGGGACACATCAAAGGAAAATTCAAAGGGAAGACAAAAGCGGAACCACCCAAACCAAAGGAGAAGAAGCTAAAGGTAAGCTCGTAAGACCAGTGTTTCAGGTCCCGATTAACTCCCTTAGGCGCACAATAATCGGTATCTTAACCAACACAAACATGTTAACCAACGGTTACAAAATTATGCTTTTGTGAAGAATCGATGAATATTAATGGTGGAATCAACAATACTCAAATGACTGCTGAGACGAACATAAAAGTAACAAACACACAAAGTAACTCAAAATATTTCCATTAATATTGTGAATAATATAATGAAAATCGATTAGGGTTTCTAGGTGAAATGTTTGAATTTTAGGCAACTTTTCCTTACAAAGATATTCTTTTCAGGAATGAGACAACCGTCAAATCACAATATTCGCTCTATGTTTGTTTTCATAGGAATGGCCTAAAGTTTCCTTAAATAGGCACAACATCCTTCTAGAAACCTTAATGATTGATACTTAACATATTCAAACGTATTACAAAATAATACAAGTGTAAATAGGTCTTCGAGTAAGCTTGGAAGCTTTTGTCCTTGTTGAGAAGTCCTGGTAACCATTAAGTGTGCTTGGAACAATTTACCGAGTAAGTGTTACTTAGAAAATATCCTTCAAGAAGACTTCAATCTTCATGATAATATCAAACTTTGCTCGATATACATCCTACGAGCAAACGTGTTCTTCTTTGATCCCTTTAGCCTTTTGTCTTTAACTTATTAGAATAAGTTTAAGTGTGCCGGTGACACTGTAGCTTGGTCGAGGCTGAACCTTGCTTGATAAAAGTCCTTTGGATAATTTTTTCAAAAACTTTCTTCAAGTGGGCTTGGACCACTGTATATTAATAAACCTTGCTCGATCCACCATATTATATGGTTTTAGCTTTGTTTTGTCAACGTTTGTTGTGAAACCAATCTTGCTTGACATGAAGAACAACTTTGCTTAATGAAGTGTAGTTTGCTCGAACTAACACTTAGAATACTTCAAGAAGATAACCTTGCTCGTAAAGCAAAATACCTTGCTTGACAAAGTTTAAGCTTGCTCGAATGTCTAAGTTTGCTCGGTTTCCATACTTATCCTTTTTCCAAAAAGGTTGAGAAGCTTCCAATCTTTTTTAGTCATTTTTTTAACCCAACACCGTACTTTGGTTGTGGTGAGATAAGATATTGGATGAGGAATTGTCCAACCTATCTCAGAG
Source organism: Bidens hawaiensis (assembly GCF_021521415.1). Classification (NCBI taxonomy): domain Eukaryota; kingdom Viridiplantae; phylum Streptophyta; class Magnoliopsida; order Asterales; family Asteraceae; genus Bidens; species Bidens hawaiensis. Next base: position 9,403 of record NW_027503863.1, read on the forward strand.
AGTTGAAGGACAAGATGAATGTTGGGAAAACTTCGGGTACAACTTTCATGATCCATATTGATCTTAATATTATTTCTTCTAACACATTGGTATTGGATACTGGATGTGGAACTCATATTTGCAATATGTTGCAGGAGTTCAAAATAAATAAGCATTTCAAGTAAGGAGATACAAGTCTCTTCATGGGCAACGGAGTAAAAGTTGACGTAGAAGCCCAAGGAGACTACATTTTGAAGCTTCCAAGTGGTGTGGAAGTTGTTTTGAAAAATAGTTTGTATGCTCCTAGTTTGACTAGGAATATTATCTTCGTTTCTCTTTTAAGAAAATGTGGTTATGATTTGAAATTTACAGACAATGGTATTTGTGTTTTCATGAATGATATCTTTTATTTTAAAGCAACCTTATAATGGCATTTTTGAATTAGTTCATGATAACACATCCTTTGATAAAACGTTGTACCAATCAAGCACCAAGAAAATCAAAATGGATTTGAGTAAGACTTAACTTTGGCATTGTCGCCTTGGTCACATAAACAAATATTACATACATAAACTTCAAAAGAATGGTATTTTGGAAACAAATGAAGATGATTCATTTAATAAGTGTGAATCTTGTATACAAGAAAAGATGATCAAGGAACCCTTTAGTGGAACTATTGAAAGGGCAAAAGACTTATTTTGGATCATACATTCGGATGGTGAAAGATACTTCATTACCTTTATCGATGATTATAGTTGTTATGGGTATGTGTAATTGTTAAGACACAAAGATGAAGCTTTTGAAATATTCAAAGTCTTCCAAAATGAAATAGAAAATTAACTAAATAATACCATAAAAGTAATTTGTTCGGATAGAGGAGGTGAATACCTTAGTGATGCTTTTGAAGATCATCTTAGGAGTTGTGGGATCATCTCACAACTCACTCCACCCGGAACACCATAACATAATGGTGTGTCCGAAAGGAGTAATCGAACTGTATTGGATATGATTCAATCTATGGTGCCTAGAAGAACATTGCTCCTATCATTTTGGTGTTTTGCATTGCTCTGAGCGGCCCATTTCTAAATTTGACCCCAACCAAGAAAGTGGATAAGACACAAGGTATGGGGTTATTGGGCTTATGATAAGCACAACACCCAAAGCAACTTGAAAGCCGATCCACTAAGTGTATATTTGTAGTATATCCCAAAGACTCTATGGAATATTATTTCTACAACCCAACCGAGCAAAAAGTGTTCATTGCTTGAAAGGCCGAGTTCATGGAAACTAAGTTCCTTATGGAAGGAACTAGTAGAACGGTGGAAATCGAGGAGGATCAAGAACCACAAGCCGATACACGTTTGGTGGTACTAGTAATCAACAAGAGGTTGTTGAGAATGATCAAATGGTTGATCAAGACACACAAAACATTCAAAAATTTGGTAGAATTAGTAATCCACCCGAAATATATGGATTTTTCATTGATGGATGTTATATGGTGGATTTGGATGAGCCCACCACATACCATGATGCAATGTCACATTCCGATTGTGAAAAATGGCTTGAAGCCATGAACGTCGAGATGCAATGCATGCATGACAACCAAGTATGGGATTTGGTTGTACCACCTCTTAACTCCAAACTGGTTGGAAGTAAGTGGGTTTTCAAGAAGCAAACCGATATGCATGGAATCTTTGATACTTATAAAGAAAGACTTGTAGAAAAAAGGTTTTACTCAAACTCAAGGGATTGATTATGAGGAAACCTTCTCGCTTGTGGCAATGCTAAAGTCAATTAGGATATTATTTACTATAGCTGCATATTATGACTATGAGATTTGGCAAATGAATGTCAAAACCGCTTTTTTGAATGGACATCTTGAAGAAGATGTTTGTATGGTTCAACCCGAAGGTTTTGTTGATCCACAACATCCTAATAAAGTATGAAAGTTAATGAAGATAGTATATGGATTGAAACAAGCATCTAGAAGATGGAATCACCGTTTTGATGAACAGGTTAAGGGTTAAGAAATTTGGATTCATCAAGAATGCTGATGAGGCTTGTGCGTATAAGAAAACTAGTGGGAGCATCATTACTTTCTTAGTATTGCATGTTGATGATATACTACTATTTAGAAATGACATTCCAACCATGGAAGATGTAAAAACCTAGATTGGGAGTTGTTTTTTCATCAAAGATATTGGTGAGGCCGCTTACATTTTAGGAATAAGGATCTATAGGGATAGATCAAGGCGGTTGATAGGTTTTAACCAAAGTGCATACATAGATAAAATCTTGAAAAGGTTCAAGATGGAGAACTCTAAGAAAGGTTTGGTGCCTATTCCAAGAGGAACGATATTGAGTACATCTATATGTCCAAGCTTAAAGGACGAGCAAGAGAAAATGAATGGAATCCCATATGCATCGGCTATAGGATCCATCATTTATGCAATGATATGCACTATACCGGATGTATCATGCGCTTTGAGCATGACAAGTAGATACCAACAAAATTTGGGAATATCCATTGGATGGCGGTTAAGAGTAAATTGAAATACCTTAAGGATATGTTTCTAATATACGGTTCTGGTGAGGAGGAACTCTCTTTAAAAGGTTACACGGATCCTAGTTTCCAAACCGACTGAGATGATTCTCGATCACAATTAGGATATGTTTTCATTATGAATGATGGGGCAGTCTCTTGGAAGAGCGCAAAACAAGATGTGGTAGCGTCCACCGCCGAATCGGAATGCATCGCCATCTTATTGACAGCTCAACAAGCTGCATGGATAAGGAAATTCGTTGCTGACTTAGGGGTAGTCCGTACCATTCAGGACCCTCTAGAGATCTTTTGTGACAACAAGGGTGAAATTGCTCAAATCAAGGAACCTAGTGCACATCAAAAGACAAGGCATATTGAGTAGAGATTCAACTACTTAAGGGATGAAGTTGAATAAGGAAATATATGTATTCTCAAAGTTCACACCGATCAAAACATTGCGGATCCACACAAGAAGTTCCTTGAAAGGCTGAAGCATAAAGGTCATATTTGCGCCTTAGGACTTCGATATTCCAGTGATCGGATTTGATCAATTTTGTATTTGGATATCGGAACAATTGTTATTTTGACTCATTCATATGATTATGGTTTATGATTATGACATTTTGAGTTATGTTCCATTTTAGCATATTTAAATCCATGAATAAGTTAATTATTCTAAATGTCTGTAGTCGTTCATATTTGTGGGACCAAATATGGAGGTAAGACTATTATGAACTTGGATTGAGGAATATTCATAAGGTATGAATTTAGAGCAAGGGGTTGCTGCCAAGATTCATAGATATTTATGGGATATAAATATTGGAATGACCTGCCCTCAAATGTTACTACATGGAATCTTTGTGATTGATTGTTATGTAAAGGCGAATATCATTGTATACTCCGTTATGAGATACATATTAGGTCCTGATATTCACCAAATATTATTCATTGACTTAGTTCTTCGTTGCTATGAAACATGAAAGTACATAAGGCTAAGCTCAAGTGTAGTTCATGGTGATTGTGAGAGACGTATGTAGTCAAGAGAGGATTTGTCCCTCTTATTCGTTGAGAGTAAGATGTCTAAGGCCTGCTAAGTTAAATCAACATAGAATGATCACTTTCTGTCTCTGGATTTGAAATGACATCTGTGGCAAAAGGATAAATGATAGATTCACCTAAATCATTTAAAGTAAGGGACTTGAAGGAGAAGATGTTATTGAATTGCACTTCGTCATATGTATTAGGGGTAGTAAACCATTGGTAGGCGTTATTTGCTACTTGCATCAATCTTCTATGTATCTTGTGCAGGTGGGAGATTATTGGAATCGGTCTGCCCAAGACACATATTATGTTTGATGTGGCTAGCACGTTATGATCTAAGTCGAGTCATACCCAATAACAAGCTAGAAAAATACCCCGATATTTATTTGAGATATTATCTAACAAATAAATATAAATACTTACGATATTTAGAAAATGGGTTTCTAGATATTTGCACTTGAGAAATCAATAAATTATATAGATGACATATTTAAAAAGATTATCATATGATATTATTTAAGTTGGTTAAATAATATATATGTATATATATATATATATGTGTGTGTGTGTGTGTACTCTGTAATAAAAGACAACAAGTTTTGCCACTCGTCACTCATACATTAAAGCTCACCCTTTTTAACAAATTTATAATAGTAAAAAATAGTTACCATAAAATTTATGCTTTAAAATTTGTTAATTTAATATTTACTTCATATTTTTTTTCAACCATTTGATATTTATAATTATCTTTTACTTTAAAATTTTTTTAAAGACTATTGTACAACGACGATATCAATAGTGTTTAACGGGTTTGTTGTTTCTTGTATACTAATTATTTATTAAATATTATATTTCCAAGAACTACTCATGTATTACAAGGGCCTTTAACTAGTAATATATATATATATATATACGTATATGCTAATGGTTATGGTATGTTGCATGTAACTTATGACTTGTTAAAAGTGTTACTTGTCACAAAATTTTAATAGTTCAAACATGCAAATAATTCATGGGGTAATAGATAACATGATATTATAATAAAGAGGTGGGGGGGGGGGGGGGTTCACATGCTTAGAAACCTCCCACCTCCTTTTAAACAAATCATCTCTCTCTATTTATTCCTTGGTACAACACAACCATAAACCATTCATATTACATGCGATTTGAATATATCCTCTCTCTCTGTCTCTCTCTCTCTTTGAAATCGGCCAAAGAAGAACAAAACAAGGGAAGGATTTTTCTTAATCAAGTGTTATCAAATCTTAGCAAGAAAGGTTGTTTGTTGGTGGCTTGCGGGTATACAAGCTTGAGTTTCTTCTATCCTAAAGACTTGCTATTCAAATCATCATCTCCTTCATTTCTTGGGTTCTTAAAGTTATATTACATAAACACCCTACGGTTGTTTATATTGGCAAGCATGTGATTTCGTATATGGATCCGGGGCTTGGGTTTTTTCATATAAAATCGGTTTTATATTCATCTTAATAACATGATTTAAATCTATTTTATCCACTGTGTTTTTCATATAAATGAGGTTATATGACTATGTTAATCTTGTTAAAACCCAACAGAGGTTATTCCCGGGAAAACTAAAATCCCGATGATCAAGACTATATGACACAAATGAGATAAAAGATAAGAGCGGGAAATTTAAAGTGAACGCTCACAGATTGAAGCACTACATAGGCGAGCAAGCAAGTTTCTGATCAGACAGTCGAGGTATTCTACCTTCACTCATTCACCGAGGCGTAGACGTGTTGGATGAATCACTCGGGATATAGCCCGAGTTTTAGAGTGTGTATTATGATTTTTTTTGCTTATCTTTGTTTTTTATCTTCATTAGTATGTTCCCAACTGAAACCACTCATTCTCAATTCCATTCGAGTCGGTCGATTTCGCGAATATATATATATATATATATATATATATATGTATATATATATATACATATATATATATATATATGTATATATATATATATATGTATATATATATATATATATATATATAAAGAAAAACATTAATTAATAAAAAAATATGTTTTGTTTTTTGTTTTTGATTTCTGTTTTGTACGCCGCTACATGCGAGCGAGTTTGAGTTATCACATGTTATATGTGCATGGTAATTCTAATGGCGTTTTGGAACTTGTTCTCCTGAGGTTGTAGCCTCAAAGGAAATTCTATACGGTCATTTAGTGGATACACAGCTGGTGAAGATCCTTCATACAAACCAGGGGAGTAACCCATTCTTTGCTTTATTCTTGCAATTTTAGTTTGTATTCTTGTCCTAATGCTCATCGAGGACAATTCGCCGTTCAAATGTGGGGATGAGAGTTTATTTTACTTAGTTGTAGAAAAAAATATTTATATAAAATAAAAAAAATTCAAAAAGAAGTTTTAAGAGTTTTTGTCCCTTGTTTTTAAAATTTTTATTTATTTATTTTTCATTAAACAGGAAATGATATTAACTACCAATCATTATCACTCTTGAGTTCTAAAAAGAAAAATGAGTTTTTAAATAAGAGCATATAATTTGGGATATGTCGGTAGGCTTGATGTAGTCTAATATATATATATATTTATATAAATATTTCTTAAACTTTTTAGTACTTTTAGCTTGGGTTTTATTGAGTATATTTATATTTGGCTAATAGTTGGACTTTAAAGGTTTCATGAGAAAATGAGCTAAAATGATTAATATGTGATTAATAATCATGTTACTATTATTATTGTAACAATTCTAATTAACAATATTGTTAGTTCGTTTTTTTGTCATAAGAAAAGGATAAGAAAACAAAAAGAACCTAGTTGTTAATTAATTATATTGAATATACAAATTACAAACGTTTCTTTGTTTGTTATTAGGAATTCATATTAAAAGCCCACACAAGAATAAAAGGAACTAATGATATGGATCAAAAAAATAAGACATGATGATTTCTTGGGCCGCACATAATTAAGTCGATGGACACACAATAATAAAGTGTGGGGCACGGCTTACGCATCATGGAATCGTTATTATTATTATTTTGAAGATAGAAAGAAAAAGTTGGGCAGCCCTTAGGAAATGCAAAGGTTTACACATAACTTGGAGGAGCTAGTGTCGCAAGGAAAAAGAGAAAAACAAAATAAAGAAGGAAGCCTTTGGTTCAAGTGGAGAGTATTTGGGTTTAACACCTACTCAACCAAGTATCGTCATAATTCGATTTGAATTTATTATTTTAATCATGAGCTTGGTTGTTGAACTTAATTATTTTAGTTTCTTTAATTTTAAGATATTAGGCTAAACTTTATGGACTGCTTAGGCTTATGATGAACCATTGTTGAAGTTTCACTTTATTTGGAGCTTGCTTTTCGTTATATTTATAAATTACTAAGGAGTTTAATATTATTTAATCGATGCATATGTGTGGTTGGATTTATTTGATGAGTCTTACTGTTTCGCCGTTTCTTTGGTTATTGTCTGTCGTATAATAGGATTTTATTAGGTCATTTATTGTGTGTTGTTGACTAGTTTGTGATTGATTTATAATAAGATCAAAGAAACAATATTATTATTCAAATATATAAAAGTGTGCTGCTAATCTAAAACGTTGTAAGGTGATAGGATATTTGATAGGTCTTTGTTGGATAAGTTTGCTATATTTAGTTCTTCATAAGAAGTTCGTCTATGTTTGATTGTCAACTTTGTCTATTGAGTCGATTGAATTTATTAAACTACCTTTGATTTCCGCACTGTAAGGTAGGTTGTCGTTTAAAGGTACTCGTTCATAATTAATTTGGTAACCGTAAGGAAGTCTAATATTAAAACTGGTGTTTTTAAGAACTTAATAGAAATCCATTGGTGTCTTCTTGAGAAAGGTCAGGGTCCTATTCGGGTTTTCTTTAAAGTGACTATTTTTTGATCCCGGTTCGATAACAAGCATTTTCCGAATAATGATAACTGAAACTTTGGGGTTTTTCATAGTCATATGATTTAAATCAATTAAAATTGTCTCTTGTTTATTTTACTTATTTTTCTTATGTAGTTTAAATTTAGTTTTTAACTAAAATCCCCCTTTAATAATAATAATTATATAGTCGTGTCGGTTAGTTGAGTCTAATTAGTTAATTTACGTAATTTAAAGAGTCTCGTGGGTTCAAAATCCGGACTTACTTAGCTTTATTAGAGTCGATCGGCTCACTTGCCGATTAGTAGTTTCGTCGAGTTTTAAAGAGTCTAGAGTGTTACTTAGTGTCTATTTTAAGTTAAATTAGTTAATAATTATTAAAATACATTCAGCACATCAAGTTTTTGGCGCCGTTGCCGGGGACTCTTGGCGATTGCGTTATTAGCTTCGATTAGACTTACTTTCTACATACGTACTATTTGTATTTTGTTTTGTTTTTAAGTCGTAGGAGTCTAAATAGTTTATATTTATTTTTCTTTTTGTTTTTCGAGTCTGTTTTGAGTAATAAGAGTTAGGATAATATAGTTTATTCTAATAGCTTCAAATTAGTTTAGTTTTTCTTTAATATTTTTTTTATTTTACTACTATTTGGTTCCCGTGATCCTTTTATGTTTAGGTTTATCTTTACAGTGATCGTTACGGAGTGTTAGTATGACCCCAGATTATGCGTGGTTTTTATAAGATGGAGAATGTTCTCGTTTGTAAAGAGTCAGCTGGCGCAATAATGGATTACATGCCACATCCAGAAGAGATATTACATGATATTTTACGTGTCATCCATAGTTGTGATAAAAATGCACCACTTTCACATATTGCAGAGTATTTTCGATGAGGCTTAATGAGTAAAATACAATTTAATGTGCCAATGATCGAGTTTGAGGATGTTGGGTTGCAAAATCAGACAGAGGAGTGAATTCCCTCTTGGGAGGAAAAGTCATATGATGAGATCACTCAAGTAACGGGGACGAAAATGGACGTTGAAGTCCCACCTCCGATTTCACAGGTTACTTTTACTGATTACTAGCGTGACTCTAATGATGAGATAAATAGAGAAGAGTTGGCTGCTTATCAGAGGTCGTTAATGATGAAAGAAGAGATAGAGGATGAAGTGGATTTGGGAGATTAGCTCGAGTTAAAGTTTGGTGTTGAGGAAAAGGTTGAGAATAAGTTATGTGAGGAGGATGAGTTTTTGGAGTTGGAATTAAAAGGTTTTCCTGAGTACAACAAAGTAGGTAAGTTTGATCCGGGAAATTGATTAGCATTTGATTGGTTAATTGTTAACTTAAAGAAACCCGTATGTATATGCCCAAATCACACCCTTTATACATGAATAGTTGGCCGATTGGACAACTAGGGTTTGTAGGTGCTATGATTCCGAGTTCATTGGTACCCAAATCGTGATATTTCATTGAGAAATGAAGGTTTAATTGAAGATCTGGTATATGTTGACTGATTCGTGTTCTTGGCAATTTTGACATTGACTCTAAGTCAAAGCCTGGATAAGAACAAGGATGATTCATTAAGATTGATGCAATTCGTCATATCTAGGTAGCGAATAAGCTCACCCAGTTCGTTACCTCAAGTTAACGAAGTAGACTAACGAACTAGGATAACGAACTAGGTAACGAATCAGGTGATTCGTTACTCACCAGTTCGCTAAGCTCCAATAACGAATTAGACCACGAATCAAGTCATGTACAGATGGCGAATTGGAATAACGAATCAGAAGATAAGATGACGAATCAAGGTAAGGAATTAAGGATGAAAACATAACGAATCAGATCAAAGGATAACGAATTGGCCAACGAATTAGGCTTAATTCGTTATAGAGAATGAGTTAGCGAATTAGAAAATAATTATAGAGAATGAGCAGCTTAACCCCAGCCAGGGGCTATGCCCCTTGGACCCCGCTAGGGGCTGCCGCCCCTACAACTCCGCTGCCAGGGGCGCTTCCCCCGGACCCCGTTCGTTGTGGGTTGTATAAAGATAGAAATACGATATGAGTAGTAATAGTTAATTGATACATGTAAATATTATACAGTTAGCCGTGCAAAGATCAAGAAAGGAATAACTATTAACGGTGAATGTAATCGCATTCAGGTGACTTTCTAGCCCCATTTCCTTGTTATGTTTTTGGGGCTGTGTGCATACTCGATGTGATAGTTAATAAACTTACCTTAAGTGGTAAGTGTATGCCTTGCATGATATGATATGATATGATGTAATGAATGTATGAATGTATATGATATACGTATGATATGTTGATGGCACGTGAACGATCTTCGGATATTGCACGTGTTGTCAAGGAAGGTATGTAGAGACATGTATGGTACAGTTGCTGGAAACCCTAATAATATCTGTGAGGATAGGGACCATACCCTAATAATATCTGTGAGGATAGGGACCAGACCCAAATAATATATGTGAGGATAGGGACCAGACCCTCATAATATCTGTGATGGTGGGGACCAGACCCTTTATAATATCTGTGATGTTAGGGACCGGACTCCTATAATATATGTGAGGTTATAGGGCGGAAGGCTCTTTGAATAGGATGGATAGTTAGGAATGAAAAGTAAGTATGAATAAAGTACACCCCTTCGGGCGTGTGTGCAAGTATGTGACCCGATTGTATGTTGTATGATTAACTAGAACTCACTCAGCGTAGCTGACTTTTAGTATCCACACAGGTGAGTAGGAAGAGTGTTGAGTCAAACAATTGACCTAAGGGGGAGATTGTTGAGTCAAAGATTTGACCAGAATGAAGTATATGGAAGATTGGAATCTTCTCAACCTCCTCAGAATTCAGTAAGTATGGATCCGGGCACACCTTAGACATCCGAGCAAGGTTTTACTTAGCCGGGTATGATATTTTGTCTTTCGGGCAAGGTTTACTTCAAGAAGTCTTCTTTAGTGGATATCAGAGCAGGGTTTGCAAATTAGTGCATTGCCGGGCATGGAACACTAGTTTATGTAAATCCGGGCAAGGTTCACTTTATCAAGCAAGTCTGTTCTTCAGAGCCAAGTATATTACTCTTCCGAGTAAGGTTTGGTTAACCAAGTCTAAGAAGCCAAGTGATTGGAAGACCGGGCAAGGTATTCATTAATAACTATGGTCCAAGTATGCTTGATGATCGAAAGGAATATCTCTAAGTAATATCGGGCAAGGTTCAGCTCAAGCAAGGAACAATACTCCTGAGTACACTTTGCTAATAAGTTATTTTATAGCAAAGAGATGAAATGGATCATTGAAGAACAAGGTTGCTCGTAAGGATTTGTCGGGCAAAGTTTGACAAAGCCAAGAAGACTGAAGTCTACCCGGTGAGTATTTTACTTGGTAAAATACTCTTCAAGTAAAGTTTACCCGGAAACTGATTTCGAGTACACTTCTGTGTTACCAAGTCCTGAAGGATGGCAGAGTACACAGCGTACTCGGAAAATGAAGATTTATGAAAAGCCTACCCGGAAGACTTGTTTTACACTTAGTTTATTTTGAATATGTAATTTTAATATGTATGATTATATTTAGGGTTTCTAGAAGGAATGACAGTTGTCCTAGGTTGGCAGACCTATAAATAGAATTACTAAGGAGTTTAATATTATTTAATCGATGCATATGTGTGGTTGGATTTATTTGATGAGTCTTACTGTTTCGCCGTTTCTTTGGTGATTGTCTGTCATATAATAGGATTTTATTAGGTCATTTATTGTGTGTTGTTGACTAGTTTGTGATTGATTTATAATAAGATCAAAGAAACAATATTATTATTCAAATATATAAAAGTGTGCTGCTAATCTAAAACGTTGTAAGGTGATAGGATATTTGATAGGTCTTTGTTGGATAAGTTTGCTATATTTAGTTCTTCGTAAGAAGTTCGTCTATGTTTGATTGTCAACTTTGTCTATTGAGTCGATTGAATTTATTAAACTACCTTTGATTTCAGCACTGTAAGGTAGGTTGTCGTTTAAAGATACTCGTTCATAATTAATTTGGTAACCGTAAGGAAGTCTAATATTAAAACTGGTGTTTTTAAGAACTTAATAGAAATCCATTGGTGTCTTCTTGAGAATGGTCAGGGTCCTATTCGGGTTTTCTTTTAAGTGACTATTTTATGATCCCGGTTCCATAACAATCATTTTCCGATTAATGATAACTGAAACTTTAGGGATTCTAGCCTAGGTGGTTTTTCGTCGTCATATGATTTAAATCAATTAAAAATTTCTCTTGTTTATTTTACTTATTTTTCTTAATTAGTTTAAATTTAGTTTTTAACTAAAATCCCCCTTTAATAATAATAATAATTAGATAGTCGTGTCAATTAGTTGAGTCTAATTAGTTAATTTACGTAATTTAAAGAGTCTCGTGGGTTCGAAATCCAGACTTACTTAGCATTATTAGAGTCGATCGGTTCACTTGCCGGTTAGTAGTTTAGTCGAGTTTGAAAGAGTCTAGAGTATTACTTAGTGTCTATTTTAAGTTAAATTAGTTAATAATTATTAAAATACATTCAGCACATCAAGTTTTTGGCGCCGTTTCCGGGGACTCTTGGCGATTGCGTTATTAGCTTCGATTAGACTTACTTTCTACATACGTACTATTTGTATTTTGTTTTGTTTTTAAGTCGTAGTAGTCTAAGTAGTTTATATTTATTTTTCTTTTTGTTTTTCGAGTCTGTTTTGAGTCGTAAGAATTAGGATAATATAGTTTATTCTAATAGCTTCAAATTAGTTTAGTTTTTCTTTAATATTTTTTTTATTTTACTACTATTTGGTGCCCGTGATCCTTTTATATTTATGTTTATCTTTACAGTGATCGTTACGGAGTGTTAGTACGAGCCCAGATTATGCGTGGTTTTGGATAAGATGGGGAATGTTCTCGTTTGTAAAGAGTCAGCTGGCCCAATAATGGATTACATGACACATCTAGAAGAGATATTACATGATATTTTACTTGTCATCCATAGTTGTGTTAAATGCACCACTTTCAGATATTGCAGAGGATTTTCGATGAGGCTTAATGAGTAAAATACAATTTAATGTGCCAATGATCGAGTTTGAGGATGTTGGGTTGCAAAATCAGACAGAGGAGTGAATTCCCTCTTGGGAGGAAAAGTCAGATGATGAGATCACTCAAGTAACGGAGACGAAAATGGACGTTGAAGTCCCACCTCCGATTTCACAAGTTACTTTTACTAATTACTAGCGTGACTCTAATGATGAGATAAATAGAGAAGAGTGGGTTGCTTATCAAAGGTTGTTAATGATGAAAGAAGAGATAGAGGATGAAGTGGATTTGGGAGATTAGCTCGAGTTAAAGTTTGGTGTTGAGGAAAAGGTTGAGAATAAGTTGTGTGAGGAAGATGAGTTTTTGGAGTTGGAATTAAAAGGTTTTCCTGAGTACAACAAAGTAGGTAAGTTTGATCCGGGGGGTGACTTAGTATTTTTTGATGCCCTACTAGAAGATATGGAAGTGGTGGTAGTGGAAGAACACTACAGCTGGCCCGTGACACTTATAATAAATGTCGCTCATAAATCCAAACCATGGAGAAGGCAAAGAAAAGAGTACCTGCGAATTGGAACTATTTGCAAGTCAGAGGATGGTCTACAGGAAAGAAGAATCAATTAAAATTCAAGCATGACAAGTCTTCTCGATACATGCCATGCATTCGGTTCATGCCAGGTAAGTTTAAATTTTGATGGTCTGACCCTTTAAGTATTTTACAAAAATTTTCAATTCCACCGATAAAATTTTAATGTTTAACAAGTATCGGGTGGAACAAAATGGGTTGGATAGGGTTCAGATCAAAGAGAAACCTCCTGATTAAGTTCAAGTGTGGGGAGTTTCCGCAGAGTTTGTATTTTTAATATCAAGAACTTAATTTTATTTTAAATTTTTATCTTGGGTCTTGTCGGGTGATTAACGTAGTTTTTGTAGTTCGTCTCTGTTTTGTGTTTTTAAGTTTTGATAGGTTGAAGAAAGATTGAGTGAGCTAGAGAGAAGATCACCAAGGAAGAATTAAATTAAAAAGACAAGTGTGTGGCTGGAATAGCAGTGGAGACGTATACTTTTATGTTTTATTTATTTGCTCCTGATTATTCATGTTTTATGTATTGGTTCGGTCGGTGAAATACTTTGAAGGCATAAAATTTCTCTATCTTTATTCTTAAGTGTTTTTCCAAAAACTTGAACTAACTTCACATCACACGATGACCTGCATATGCGTTGAAAATAAAGTCGATTTGTTAACACATGGTTGAGTGAGCAACACAACAGTTTTAATGTACATATAATAGAAAAATAAATATTGCAACAAGTCAAATGAGATAACCAATTCAACCAGTGAGCAAAATAAATGAGATTTCGAAAAGCACGATAGCTCTTACGACTGTTGTATGATCATACTATTCTGAGATTATGCTGGACCTCTCTGAATGCGATTGACAATAAGCTTGTAAGCACATAACAAGTATGGTAATATATCAACGCATATGTCCCCAAAACGTTGAAAACAAGTAAAATAGGGGAATTTGGAACTCACCTCAATATATGTGACATTCGTGACAAAACAAGGTATACCTTATTCATTAAATAGTGAGTAAACGATAAATCGGTATTTCGTGGTTAAACGAATAACCGACCGATACTAATTATGACCCGTATATATATTGAGGGGTCATATACGAGTTATATATATATATATATTATAGTGGCTAGGCTCGGGAAACGGTGAAACTGAGCCAAATCCATTTTTAAACATTTCATAGTATACAACGTCACAATCTAAGACTATGGTCATGTTTTGGGCCTAACAGCTATAACCAGACTAGTTATACAGCCCGATTTGGATTAAACACTGTACTAGTATTAACAGTACGATACCGATTATAGGATACGGGTTATAATTGAGGCATAACACTTATTGACGTATATTACCTGATCGAACTACAATAAGGTGAGTTTCATGACCCCAGTTTCTAGACTGTTTTACGAACTTTTGGGGTGGAAAGCATGTTTACGTATACTTACTTACTTGAAATCGTGTGCTGATGTGAATTATCTAAGTACTAACACTTGAAAGTCCCCACAAACACAAGTGATTAACTTCGTGCCAGTGACGTGTGGATAGTACTATCGGTTTGACAAACCTAACTGAAGGCGCCGGTGGGGTATGCCGGATATACTTGTTTACGCAGCTGCACATTGTCATTTATACTTATTACATTCTACTATGTGGTGTTAGACATAGTACATACTTGGGGCAAAGTGGCTGTTAAAAGCCAACGGGAGTACATGGGCAAGGGTGGCCATGCAATGCGAGCTGTCTTGGGTCCACTTGTGGCTTAGTATAATACATCATACACATACTTATATATATACGTATTGTGAACTTTACTAACTCGTATACTGATTTTGTTCGTACTCGTGAAACTCGAAACTCACCAACTAGACGTAGTTGACCCTTTTAACATGCTTTTCAGGTAAGCCGAAGTTGGAATGATTTACTTACGTGCTTGGTGTTAGAAGGAAAGTTGAATAGCTGTGAATAGATGCAAATACGTAGTAATGAATAAGAAGCCCGTGAACTGGTTATGTGATTTTCATCTAGTTTGTAAACTTAGTACCTACCATGGTAATATGATGTAAATTAGTTTGTTGAATTTATTTATAAACAATGTGGTTGATACCAGTGTTATCTGTTATATTCCCGTATTACGCTTCCGCAACTACCTAGTCGGGGTGTGACAGAAGTTGGTATCAGAGCCATTGGTTATAAAGAATTAGGATGTCCCTTAGGATACCCTAAGATAACCTTAGGCTCGATTAGTTCTGGGAATAAAATAATATTAAATAATATATACAGGCAATTCTCGTGATGAACTTGAATGGACAAGTGGGTTATTATGGTCCGGAACGTAATAACAGACTTGTTTGTACGAGGGAATCCGAGAAGAAGTCGATGAACAACCCAATAGGTAAAAACAGCAACATATGTGTATAAAATATAATAATAATAAATAAATATATATGTATATAAACGATTATTTGTGCTTATGTGTATAAATACCTGCATGTGTTTTATTATGATTAATATAATCGAAGGATGTTATTCTTATTACTAACCATTGTGCAGGAACATGTCGAGGTCTA
>NW_027503864.1:0-31863 GCF_021521415.1 Bidens hawaiensis
ACATTTAACATTGGATTTTCGCTTAATGAAACAAGAATACGAACTGAAAAGAACAATTAGTGAGGCCGTGAGGGGGCATGTTTTGATGAAGTTGGTAAAGAGGCAGGCACTGGTAAATTTTACTCAATTGTATCAATTAAATTGAGTTTTTCTAAATGGCTAATATATGTGATCATGTGTTACATATCTTTGATAGTTTGTGGACCAAGATTTGTTTCAAAGCGGAATATGTTAAAAACTGCAGGAGTTACGAAGATGGTTTTGGGGTTAAGCGACGAGGATGGGACGGAAAATACACTTGAAGATGCTGCTGAGTTTAATGCAGTGGATATATTGGTGGAGAAGAGCATATTAAGAGAGTTCTTGGCAGGTAATTAATTTTTAATATATATAACTAGTGGGAAAATTTTATTATTTTTGTGTAACAAATTGTGCACTTTATATTTTAAAAAATAAAAATAATCTATCTATACTATTCAATGAAGGTGAAAAAGGCATGGGTAAGGATGCTGTTTGCATGCCTTGTTTTAGTCCCGTATTTTTGTGTAACAAATTGTGCACTTTATTATTTTAAAAAATAAAAATAATCTATCTATACTATTCAATGAAGGTGAAAAAGGCATGGGTAAGGATGCTGTTTGCATGCCTTGTTTTAGTCCCGTATTTTTGTGTAACAAATTGTGCACTTTATTATTTTAAAAAATAAAAATAATCTATCTATACTATTCAATGAAGGTGAAAAAGGCATGGGTAAGGATGCTGTTTGCATGCCTTGTTTTAGTCCCGTATTTTTGTGTAACAAATTGTGCACTTTATTATTTTAAAAAATAAAAATAATCTATCTATACTATTCAATGAAGGTGAAAAAGGCATGGGTAAGGATGCTGTTTGCATGCCTTGTTTTAGTCCCGTATTTTTGTGTAACAAATTGTGCACTTTATTATTTTAAAAAATAAAAATAATCTATCTATACTATTCAATGAAGGTGAAAAAGCATGGGTAAGGATGCTGTTTGCATGCCTTGTTTTAGTCCCGTATTAACACAAGAAGATGAACATGAAGGGCGCAATGCAACGGATAGAGAAGAAACAGCTTTGACCAAACAAACCAAAGATGAAGCTGGAGTTGCTAGGAAATGGGGTATCTTCTGGCCAATTTGGTAGGGATAATTCAACTTTAGAATAGTGTGGTAACCGTCTTTTGTGATGTAATTTAAATGTGGCACTCATTAGTCTCTTGTTAACATGTTATTACGTATGTGTAATTCATTCTAGTATCATCTGTATAAATAGGTTATTTCATTAACTGTTGATCGAAGCATTAAATAATAAAGGATACATACAAACAACTTTACATAACAATAGCTTCTTTCATCCAAGTGGATTGCATTTAACTAAAGTGAATAATAATAATAATAATAATAATAATAATAATAATAACATACGTGAACCATGCCTTTATATTACACAATAGAAAACAAGTACATGTTTAAATATAAGAAATAACAAGAAAAAGTTACGGGGTATACAGTACAGTCACAATATTACCATATTTTAGTTATGAAACCATTGTATGATTGTATTTATAATGACCAATTGTAATCTCCTTTTAATCATTGGATATCAAATTTATCACACACACACACATATGAGAGGATTAACGTACAAATAAAATTAACGTGCTAAACATAAGAATCAAATAGAGTAATTATATATGCAAGTAGAGTAATTATGTAATTACACCATAGAGTAATTACGTAATTACTCTATGATGTGATTACATAATTACTCTACTTGTATATATAATTACTCTACTTGATTCTCACGTTTAACACATTAATTACTCTATGATGTGATTACATAATTACTCTACTTGTATATATATATTATATATATATATAGGAAGTATATAATGAAAACTCATTTGAGTTGTGAAAACCCTATGTAACATCGTTTTTTTTTTTGCTACATTTAATATATGTTGTAACATTTAATACAAAACATCGAAACATAAAAAAAATGTTTGCTATTTTTTAACATTTTTTTATATGTTTTCAGGAGAGAGAAAAAGTTATATTTATGTTTACATTTTTTATTAACTTTAATTGTGGATCACATGATTCAAACTTTAATTAAAAACATGTGGTTAAGAATGGGTTTCTAGAGTTTTCAAAACTCAAATGGGTTTTATTTTAACATAACCCTATATATATATATATATATATATATATATAGGGGATGGATATTTTGAGAACCATGTTGAGTTATTAGAACTTAAGAATTCAATTTTTGGCCACATATTTAATTAAATGGATTGAAATATGTGGTAAATGGATTAAAATATGTGGTTGAGATTAAATTTGGCAAAAAAGTCAAAGAGGAGAGAGAATAACTATGTACATTGATTTCACAACTTTAAACGTCCATTACACATATGTAATAAGTCGACTCGGTGCGTAAAAAATTATGTAATTTTTTTACGTATATGTAACCTACATATATTACGTATATGTAACAAAAATTCGAAAATAAAAATTGTTACACTGAGTTCTTTCGAGTTCTTAAAACTCAAAGAGGTTCTCATTTGAAATCTCCCTATATATATGGGAGTGGGTTAAAATAAAAAGAGATATTTTCAAGAAAAACTAGGAATAAATCATAGCCATTGGATCATGTTAATCAATGGTTGAGATTTAAAATTACCAAAAACCGACATAGTTTCCTAAAATTACTCTTTCACCATTATAACCGACATAATTCCCTAAAATTATTCTTTTACCATAGGTTTTAATGCCAAATTTCAAATATCTATTGGTTCTTACCATTCCTAGAAAACTATTTATTCTTATATGAACCATTTTCTATATATATATATATATATATATATATATATATAATATATATATATATATATATATATATATAGGGAGAGGATCAAAAGAAAACTCATTTTTAGAGAGAAAACTTAAAAACTCCTAAAGAATTATTTTCAATTAAAAATAAAAAAATATTTTCAAATTTCTGTTTTTGCCATTATTCTTATATTTTCTTACCCTTTGCTCAAAAAATAAAAAATAATAAAAAAAATTAAAAAATGTTTAAAAAAAAACCGTTGTAATGCACAAACGTATTACTGTGCGATACCGTTGTATTACACATGTGTATTACTACGTATTTTTAAGTTTAATAGTGTTTAATTGCATATATTCAATATTTGTGTATTGTATATGTGTAGTAGTGTTGTATTATATGGAAAAAAAATAATAATAAAATAAAAGTCGATGTGGTGCACATGTGAGTTAATATTGTATTACACATACGTACTAATGTGTATTCGATGTGCGTATTAGTCTTATATTGCATATATACAATAGTGTGTATCAAATATGTGCAATAGTGGTGTATTATATGAAATACAAACACTTTTGCATATATGCAATGCATACTATTACACATGTGCACTACACCGACGAGGTTACTGATAAGTTTTTTTTTTTTTTTTTGAAACCAATAACAACATATAAAAATAATGGGGAAAAAAAGAATCTTCAAAAAAAATTTAAAAATAATTTTTTAAAAGTTTTTAAGTTTTATCTTTAATAGGAGTTTTCAGTGGATCTCACCCCTATATATATATAGAGAGAGAGAGAGAGAGTTTGGATCAAATACAAATGGCTTTATCATGAGAAGTGTACAAATAACTAGAGTAATATGCTATCGATAGAGTAATTATTATTATTCTATAACTTTTGAACTATATAAATTATTATTACACTATTTTATTTTTTACAACATAATTACTCTACTTCAAAACTATAATTACTCTATTTATTTGTATGTTTAGCACGTTAATTTTATTTATACCAGAACTCACCCTTATATATAGGCAAAGTATAAAATGAAAACCCACTTGATTTGTGAAAACCCTATGTAACATCGTTTTTTTTTTTTTTTGTTACATGTAATATATGTTGTAACATTTAATACAAAACATCGAAACATAAAAAAATGTTTTGCTATTTTTTAACATTTTTTTACTAATTTTTATATATGTTTCAGGAGAGAGAAAAAGTTATATTTATATTTACATTTTTTATTCACTTTAATTGTGGACAACATGATTTAAACTTTAATTAAAAACATGTGGTTGAGAATGAGTTTCTAGAGTTTTCACAACTCAAATGGGTTTCCATTTTAACCTTACCCTATCTACCTATTCTAATAAAGTAAAATAAATATGGACACTTGTCATGTTTTGGTTAGTTCTCACAATTTTTTCCCCTACAAAACTATATATACCCTAATATATGTAATAAATCAATAATTATTCACTTTCCTTTTACACTATATTTATATAACATCTATATATATTTATAAATATAAATATTAACATATTATTTTACTATATATTTCAAAATACTTGGTGAATTCTAAAAATCAACAACAAATCATGTTTCTCAAATGAAAATTGTTTCGGGTTTTTTTGTGGAACTTAAATTTGATTTTATGGGTCAAAGTTGGTAAATAGATTGTTTGGTACAAGTTAACTATATTAAGGTCAAAAATTTGTTACGGGACAAAAATGAAAATGTTGAGTATTTTTAAAAGTTAGAGAATGCAAAATAGATTTATCGTCAAATTTGTTATAGGTTCAAAGTGCTGACTTTAAAATGTCAAAAGTATGAAAGTTAGAATTTTAAACATGATTAGAGTTTAAAATTTATTTTTAAGGGCATTTTTTAAAATAATCAAAAGGTTCGGGATTTGGCAAACTGACTATTTTTCCCTCAACTATTAAAATGTAAGAAAAGACTGTGAACACTTTCGACATACCACCCCATGCCTATTAATGCTTCTACTTTTATCAATTTTGAAATATTTATGTTAACATTAATTTTTCCTTCAATGGTGATCAGAACGTTGTATGGGAAGCATGTCATGGAAAACTATGCTCAAATGAAACAAAATATTCACAAAATTGGATGGGTTAACATGTTATTTTTTATGTTGTCATTATGACAAAGTCAATAAGCTCTCTGAAACTTATCAAAATCTTTTTCATTGTATAGCTTAGAAAAACATAGCTCCTGAAGAACATCCAATTTAATGTTCTACTTTCCTTTAATTAGTGGTAAATTGATAAATATATCAATAAAGGTAACACTCCTTTTGTATTTATACTGAATGGTTAGAACTACTATCGTATGAGAAGCTTTATTTCCAAAATTGGTTAATAACCAAAAGTCTTTCAATTATACATATATGGCACCGAGAATGAATTTTTCAATATAAATAAATATTCTCGGGTACATTTTTCACGATCATTTTTTTTATTAAGTTCATTTAAAAAATTATTTTATGATATAAATAAAATCAATTTATGTACACATTATATAGATACAAGCATAGATGTAATACATTTTTTTTCATATACGCTATGTAATTATTTGTTTTACTTATAACTTTGTAATTTGAATTATCACGTGTGTGACATGGGCTGTAAAACTAGTATATATATTTCAGTTTTTATACTTATGCACTTTATGTTAACGTACAAAAGTGGAGTAATACAAAAGAACGATCGTCATCTCAACTCTGGCTGTACGGTAAAGGCTGTCGCTTTTGGGATTAAAGACTAGGATTGAAAACCTGACATGAGATTAGATTTTAGTAGTCTAGAAGTAACAGTAGAACTTGTAGCTGTTAAAAAAAGATGATAAATTAAAATATATAAAGTTAATCAAGAGGCCTGTAAATAAACTGAACGTTCGGTGAACTTTCATGAACCGTTCGACGGGAAGTTCTCTTATGTTCGTTTATTTAATAAATGAACGAACATGAACACATTTTCTGTCTGTTCATTTATGTTCATGAAAGTTCGTTTATATTCGTTTATGTCTGTTTATTTATGTTCGTTTATGTATTAATAGAAAATAATTAAATATCATCTGGATAGTTTATCGGCTTAAAGGTTTTATATTTGTTAATTTGTGTTCATTTAAGTGTTTTCATTTAAGTTCGTTTATATTAGTGTTCATTTACATTTGTTCATACATGTTCGTTTATCTTTGTTCAGTTATGTTCGTTTAGGTTTTAAACAAATGAATACAAGTGTCCATCTTTAAATAAACGAACATGAACATATATATTTGTTCGATTAAGTGTCTGTGTTCTTATAAAGTTAAATGAACGAACTTGTTCGTGTTCATTCGATTTGTTTATAGGCTTTCATTCACATTGATGAATGCATTGGTCTCAATCTCTAGGCTCTGCCGATTTTATTTGCGTTCGTTTGTGTTCGTGAACCGTTCGTGAACACAATAATTTCCTTAATGAACGAACACGAACATAAAATCTCGTTCGTTAAGTGTTCGTGAACACATTATTTTCTTAACGAACGAACATGAACAAGCCTTGTTCGTGTTCGTTCGGTTCGTTTACAGCCCTATAATCAAAAAATAAATTCAAAACATTAGAGCATTCCCAGCTCGTTCCCTACCCTATATCCATATATATATATCATATAATTACACTAAAAAATATTGTATTTTCTCTCTTCTGTTTAATTAAATAATATTTTTATACCTTTATCATCATATTTTCTTCTTCTTTCACTCACAACTACTTTATGAAAATATTAAAAAATAATACAGTGTCTACAGTAAAACCTCAAATTTAACTTTCACATATAAATTTTTTCTTTCCTCTACTCATAATCATTTAAACCATATCATATAATTTACAAATTCCTCTCACATAATTTAAGGGAACGGATTGAGAATGCGGACAGCTTTCGGAAAGGATGGTGCCGTATTGTGTAGAACAGTTGTCAATCGAGTGGCTTGATTTTCAACATTTTTGTCCGGCTTGATTACTATTATAAAAAGAATAAAAAGACAGAAGGAGACGAAATGTTGAAAACTAAAAAAAAAACAATTCATAAATATTGCTTGGGTGTACTGCATTAATGTAGTAGTTAGTTTTACTCGTGTATTACATGAAAAAAAAAAAAGAATATATGCATTTTCTTCTTTCTTAAAAGTTTAGATTTCCTTAAAAGTTTTTTACCCGTATTAATGATACGCGAACGAGGTTCTCGTTTTTTATTCAACAATAAATTATATGCGAGTAAAGGTGTGTATATACTAATAATACACACACGCGATTATAAAACTATGTAGGATATAAAATGCGTAAAATAGTTATAACATAACCATAGACGTACAAATCACTTAAAAAAAGTTGCCTACTTTAACAATTTTCTCTTCATTTTTATTTATGTCCTATATTACTAAAACATGGAAATCGGTCAAAATACAAAAGAATAATTGGTTTCACATAAACCAGATGAAGAAAAAAATAATATTAGTGTTTTTATAAATAATAAAGTTTCACATATTTATTCTTTTCTATTTGCTATAGCGAATTATATAACTTGAGGCAATTAAACATGATGATCCTTCCATGGGAGACATTGTAGCTTAGAGCAAGATCCTTCCCATATGCTTTTGCAAGTTTCTTTACTTGACGCTCCATCGCAACACCTACACTCCACTCCAAGTGTAGCAAACACCTTTGCATACCCTACATATGTTAAATACACACACATATATCATTATTTCTTATCATAAACATGATCATCTTGAAATTTTAGATGACAAAGCCGAACTTCAATTCTAGTATCTGGTTCATAAACTAGTTCATATGTATATGAATGAACACTAAAAAATGTGAAAGGACTGTTTTCTATAATCCTTACTTCTTGTGTATGTAACACCGTAATTATCTTTTTAAATGGGAAATATAGCAATAGTCTAATAAGATATACCGACTCATTCCAATTCCAAAATCCTTTTAAAGATTAAATTTATACGTCTTTTTTTGTTCATGTTAGCATTTTTGAGACAGTAGATCGAAATCTTAATTGGAGATTAATTCTATCAATCAAGATTATAAGGGTTAATTTTCTTAATATTGAAAGAACAAAATCATAAAATGAGAATGTCTTACTTTGAGGATAATGTTTTGAAGGGTGAAAACCAAAATCTCTTGTGCATTGGGATGAACCAAAGATCATCAAAAGCAATAGCAAGATCACTAGATTCTTGAACTTATGCATGCCCATGTCTCTAAACATAAAATATTGAAGAATTTCACTTTGATTGGATTCAAATAATATCAAGATTGTCACTATATTAAGTTGGGCTTGTATCATCCTCTATTTAAAGAGCATCGTTGCTCCAATAGAAACAATTGGTCAATGATGTGCCACGTGTTCACAGCTTTATCTTTGGTTATTATTTTGTGACCTGATCAAAATTTAAAAGTGGGGTCTATGAAAGGGGAATTATTTAGTGAAAGAATTGAACCAATTTAGTCCGACTGCATGTTTTCGCTATAATTTTGGTTAAAATTTTGGTATCTTTTTAATGATGTGGATAATTAGTTAAAACTAAAGATTTTTCTAGTGGGTTGAAACTAAGGCATTTCATAGTCTTTCACATAAAATTATGTCTAATCATAATATCATCATGGTCATTAGTATTAGGCTGGGTTCTAATCAATGTTTTACTTTTTAATCTTCTAGTTATTTTATAACTTAATTGCTAAAATGGTTTTTGGCCCATGGATAGTTGAGATTTATGAGATGAGAGATTATAAAAAAATTGACTATTTTATAATTCAATTGTCAAAATAGTTATGACACGTGACCTATAGATAGCTATGATAAATGAGATGAGAGATTAGAAGATCAAAAGGGAAAATTATACTAAAAATAAATATGAGCTTAACACCTAAACCTCATTATTTTACCTTATTTTAGAAGAGTTAGATTAGATATGATATGTCGGCAGTGTATGTCTTAATTTTAATTGGTAAATGTTTTGTTATGACTATAAATTGAGAAAAAAGGATCTAAGATGATGGAAAAAGAACCAAATGATTAACAAATAACGAAACAAAACAAACTAAAAAAAGTTTAAATAGTGATTTGTAATTTGCTAAAATAGTTATCAGTTACCAGAAAAACATAATTGAATAATTTACTAATATACACTATGTGAATATATAATTGAAAATAAAAAGAAAATATATGACTAGTTATAATATTCTTTTTCGCATAAACATGTCACCCACCCTCATCCCATCCCCACCCACATTTTTCCAGGGGAGAGTTTGAAATAGAAAGAAGAGATTAAATAAAAATCACTAACATCTAATTGAAAACTCATAAATTTTTATTTTTTCGTTCTTTTTATGCATTATTAGCTTTTGTCAAAAATAAATGAAAAAATATATGTAGCTCATGAACTACATATATTAAAACTGATTTTCACAAGTTTCCGAATTAGAAGTGGTTTTCGTTGGTCTCGTGGTTAAGGTGGTGCCCCATTAAAGAAGGCATGCAGATTCGAACCTGGTTTGAATTCTTTCTTTCTTTTTTTTCCTACAAGTTTGCTCATTTGGTAATTACTTTAAGTTTAACAATTTGGTTAAATCTCTCACAAATTTGAGTTAAATATTTAATAAAAATAATTACAATAGAACATCTATAATTTATTACTCGATAAATTAATAACCTATAAAATTAATAATTCGTCTGGTCCTAACTTGGGACCAGTATAAAATTTGACCCCAGTCGATAAAATAATAATAATTTTTTGAACCCAATGTAAATATATTAATCCCAGCGAAACTATAAATTAATAATTACTAAAATATTTCAAAATTTTAGGATTGTCTAGTAAAAAATGAATCTATAGCTACTTGTTTTTTTATGAACTTCAAATATATATTGAGTTCATCTTTAAATCTCCCCATTATGAACTTCAAATCTATATATATGCGAATTTTGAAGGTCCTTGTTTCTGTTTTATTCAAATAGGTAAAATGAACGGATATGAAAATTTTAAAGGTCGATGCATTAATTTAAGAGTTGCTCACTAATATAAGCCAGCCCTTTAAGATTAATATTTATTAATTTATCGATATAATAATATCTCGTTAAATTAATAAAATATCTCGAACTCAACATTATTAATTTATAAATGTTTTATTGTATTAAGTGTGATTAAATTTTATTCTTAAATAAATTAATAATAATTGATTTAGTAATAATTAATTTTGAAAAAAGGAAAAAATCTAAGTTTTGATACACATTTTATTCAAAACCACAATTCACGTGTCGATATTCGTTTGGACATATCACGACTTTATTTTACCGTTTTCTATTTCACGTGGTGAGCGTGATAACATACCAATACCATAACAAATCGACAGAGTGACTGAACTCTCACCAAGGTTCGCCATTGCGGTGAATAATTTGTGAGCTACTTTGATTTTAAGGTACTTATTTTGAAATAAATTATGTGTATAAAAGGAAAGATTCATACGATATTTTCCTTACACCACATACTTTCAATAAATATCAAAAGAAAAAAGTTAAGCATACTTCTAGAACAGTTTACTAAGAGTCAACTCAAAGACATTCGTATCACCTTTTTCATTTCTTTTCACATTCTTTGTATGTTACACGTGACACATGCAATGAACAACCCCCAAACGTAAAAGTTGGTCTTGAAGGACAACAATGTACGCGTGGTTTTCAAAATATTTGAAGAATTCAAGAGAAACAAACTATTCAAATATTTATTAAATAAAAATGTTGGATGACCCGCGTGTAAATAATATCAACCCCGTCTTCTACGAATTACTATCACATCATCAAAGCTTGCCAAAATGTTCTTTCACAGCTACATTCATTGGTGAAGCTTCTAAGGGACCCGGGGTCCCCGCCCCCACCCCCTGCTCACTTTTACTCAGTAGTATAAATTTATGTGTTTTTGTCCAAACTGTTTTATACGTATTGAGTCTGACCTCCCTGAAACACAGTCCATGACTTTCGGCCCCCCTATATTTTGAATCAAACTTCGCCAACGGCTACGTTACAAATTCAATTTGAATGCATGGTGTACATAACACATAATATGAATAGAAACTAGTTATTCAAGAATCTACTTTAACGCTAACAATATGTGTAGCAGTTTGTTCAAGGGGAGCCAAGGGGTGTCCAACTCATCAAGAGGAGGCGCGAAAACCACTATGTGCCTGGTGCCTGCCAAGGAGGGGTGCCAAACCCTCCTCTGCCAAAGCTTTAAGGAGCGCTAAAAGGAAAGAAAGGCAGCCGGTTTGGGGGTGGATAATTTTAATAAATCCAAGTAAAAACCACTATATACTATTGTTAAAGAGTGAGTTAGTTAGCCCTATAGTCTACACAACACTTAAACTTGGCTCTTTAGCTTGCTCCACTACAGACAACCTAAGCCCATTAGTTCGGGCTTGAACATGATCAAAGTAGGGCTGTTCATGAGCCGAGCCGAGCCGAACCGAACGAAGTCTCGCTCGTTGCTTGGCTCGTTTATAACCGGACCGAACGACTGGAATTTGAACTGAGCGAAAATCGAAACGAGCCAAAATCGAATCAAGCATTTTTCGATCGAACATCGAGAGATTTTCGATCATTATTTATTTCTTTTTCACTCCCTACAAATTTCAATACGAAACAAGATTGAAGGTTGTAAATAATATATTTCGTAAACAAATTAGTAGTTTTAGACAAACGTGTAATATGTTTTATTATTTAGGTAAAAGAAGTTTAAAATGAGATATAATGAACATATTTTAGTATTATTATTATGAAAACTTAAATCGAACTAATAATACTATAAAATTGACGAAATAAGAAAAGTTTAAAAGGTTAAAAAATTATATACTCATATTTATGTGTGTTGTCTACATATTTATATATTTGTTCATATATAATTATATATAAAATAAATTAAAAATAATCGAGTCGAACGGTACCGAGCAGCCTCTGTTTGTTGCTTGGCTCGTTTACAAACCAAACCAAGCATAGCGACTCGTTTAGAATCAAGAGAAAAAATAAGCGAGCATTTTCCGACCAATTTTTGAGCGAGCGGTGAACTATTTAGACGGCCCTAGATCAAAGAGTATTCAAAGTCGATCAAATGAGAATCAAGTTATGAAGACATGGTTCCTCGCTCTCTTTACGCATACAGCTTCATACATCACCAGCTTAATTGTTATTTTATATGTATATATTAAATTTGTCGTAAGATTTCACTTACATTTTAATGGCTACCAAGGATGTCTTCAAGAATTATTAAAAAAAAAATAAAAATTTTGGGTCTAAAGATGAAAAAAATTTTGGGTCTTATGTAAAATGGTTTTTTTATTGAGTTAAACAATCAGAATTTTAAATAAGCTTACTTGGTTATAATTTAGGTTTTGCAAAACTTTTTTTTTAAATGTGTTTAAAAAAGTTGAATAATTGAGTCTAAACATTAATAATACATTTTTTTCCAAATATATACCGGCCTCCCCACCCCCATTAATAGTCGGCCATGTGGCTTCCTAAACTAAACTAAAGTATAACATATTGTAAAAATAAATTAAAATTAATGAGCGACCAGGGGTGGACCTACCCCTACCGTGCGCGCAGGGGTCAACCGACCCCTGTGAAAAAAATAATAAATAATACTATTATAGGGTTGAAATCTTGACCGTCCATTGTGTAACATCCCTTTTCGTGGATAAAAATAAAATATTTGAATTGGATGTCATGCATATCCATAATATCTGTATTATAATATTAAATGGAGAAGATAAGATTGTAGAAAACCTTAACGAGTAAGTCTTTGAATTGGATGTCATGCATATCCATAATATCTGTATTATAATATTAAAATGGAAAAGATAAGATTTTAGAAAACCTTAACGAGTAAGTCTTTGAATTGGATGCCATGCATATCCATATTATCTATATTATAATATTAAAATGGAGAAGATAAGATTGTAGAAAACTTTAACGAGTAAGTCTTTGAATTGGATGTCATGCATATCCATAATATCTGTATTATAATATTAAAATGGAAAATATAAGATTGTAGAAAACCTTAACGAGTAAGTCTTTGAATTAGATGTTATGCATATCCATGATATCTGTATTATAATAGAAATCTTATAGGGTAAGAAAATGATGTCAGCTCGTATCTTCTTGACAAAGTTTTCTTAATGGAGAAAATTTCTTAATAGATAAGAATGCCTTATATATATATATATATATATATATATATATATATATATATATATATATATATATATGTTTTCCATGCACAAGAGTCTGATACATCATCATATGACACTCAAATTTAGTATATATAAGTGTAAACTTTTAAACAAGAAAACAGAGTAGTGTATTATAGAGACGTTTCCATCATAGCGGGTTGTCGTCTACCCTTGAGTTACTAATACGAAGAGGTAAGTATACGGAACCATAATCATTTTATTCTATAGCGTGTTATTCGTGCTTACCTAATACTCAAATATATGATTATTTGGAAAATGTTTTATGAGATTATGGTTCCAAGTATATGGAATTAGTGGCTTAAAAAAGGGCTATAGTTTTGAAATAAATATGGTGGTAAGCTCCAATAAAAATATATGGGTTACGAGTCTCGAGAGTTTTAGTAATTAAAACTCCAAACTTTTGATATTATAAATAAAAAGATTTCGGGAGTTGAAATCTCAAGGAGTTCGGGTGTTGAACTCCAAATAAAAGGGAGAGTTAATAACCCTCATGGGTTAAAAATGAGCTCATAAGGAATTCGGGTATTGAATTCCCAAAGAATAATAAGGAGTAAACATAAGGAATTCGGGTGTTGAATTCCCAAAGAATAATAAGACGTAAACATAAGGAATTCGGGTGTTGAATTCCCAAAGAATAGTAAGGAGTAAACATAAGGAATTCGGGTGTTGAATTCCCAAAGAATAATGAGGAATAAACATAAGGAATTCGGGTGTTGAAATCCCAAGGAATTTGAGTGTTAAATTCCATATGAAAATAAAACATATTTTATAAAATGGTGTACTTACTTAGCGAAAGCTAATAAAAATATGTTTTTAAAATATTTTCAGGAAAAGTACCCTAGATGGTTGAAGCTTCATGGACGTGACTGGACTGACAAGAGAACCACACTCTCGTGTTTAATAGTTTGTATAATAAAGTTTGTTGTTAAACATATATGTTTTCTTGTATAATATATATTTTCTTAAAATAACACGTCACCACGAGTGACATATTTTGGATGTAATCTGGGATCTACTCTTATATGTATTTTGAAAAGTATTAAAATAAAAAAAATTTTGGGTGTTTCAAGTTGGTATCAGAGCACTGTTCGAGAGATTTAAGCATTCAAGAGGAATACTTAGACTCGAACCATAAGTGCTCTTGATAAATAAACGAGAGGGTTCAGTCCAGAAGCGGTCCACAGAAGCTACAAAGGGGAGTTTGGTATGGGTGCATAAATGAAAATAAAGGGGAAAATATGTGAAAATTGAAATTTGTATGTTTAAAAGACAATATAGTAATTGGGGGATCAGGATGAGTATAATATATTTCTTTCATAACTGGCCAGTATGAGACAAATATATCATACCACTATGAAGCCTCAATAATTATATTGTGTTCGAAACAACAAAGAGTAAGTGGGGTAATGTAAATATGCATATGATGATGTGTTTGTTTATAGTTATTTTGTCATATATGCATATAGAGTACTTTATGGCCTTGAATAGATTGTTAGAATTAACAATAGATAAGGAGTATAAAGGCCTTAGATAAGTACCTTAGAAAGGATAAATTTATGGAATAAAAATAATAATAAATAAATTATTCGTCACAGTAAAGAGACATGGTGGAAGAAAATACTGTACACGGTGATGGAAGCGGTAATGCAGAAAAGCATGTAGATAATGTTTCGGAAAAATCTGCATCTTCACCTCGTCAAGAAGATACTGCAAATTTTGTCCCCGACGAAATTCGCAAGAAGATAGCAATTGAGGTTGGGAAGGCGTTTGAAGCCAATATTCCATATCTTCTTACTGAAATGCAAAATTCTATAGGAATTATGCTGGAAGAAAATTTAAAAAAGAATGAAACGAATGTGGAAAAGCCTTTCGAGAACATGGGGGCGGCACCACGAGTGGAGGTAGAAACGCATCGATGTGCGTATAGGAATTTCATGGCTTGTAAGCCGTTACAATTTAAGGGAGAAATAGATCCCTTGGTCAACCAAATGTGGATTACAGCTATGGAAACTATTTTTGATACGTGCCACTACGACACGACTGTTGAAGTGATGTTCGCAACAAACCAGCTTTCTGAAAGAGCTAAAGACTGGTGGGATATGGTCAAAAAGGAAAAAGGTAGAGAAACGATAAGAAATATGTCTTGGGAAGAATTCAAACCAATCTTCCTAAAATATTTCAGTCCCCGTGTTGCAATTGATCGAATCACTGAGGAACTTCTTCATATGCATCAAGGCAATGAAACGGTGGACGAAATATTTGGAATTTTCTACGATAAAGCTAAGTTTTGCCCTTCTCTCTTCACTAGTGAAGAAGCATGGATGACTCGTTTCCACATAATACTTAAAACATAAATCAGAGAATTCATTTCTCCATCAAAGTGCGGAAGTTTAGAGGAGCTTCTTAATTAGGCTCGCAAACGAGAGGTGGAGCTAAAAAGACAAGTTGAAAGAGATGGGAAGCGGAAGCTAGATGTTGTAATACCTGCAGCACCTACAAAGAAAGCGAAAAATTTTTAGCCTGCTAAAATACCTAGCTTTAAGAAGGAGTTTAGTAATTGTTAGTTTTGCGGAAAGAGACACTTAGGAGAATGCCGTTATAAGAACCCTACAAGTTATAAGTGTGGAAGACTCGGGCATACGGCACCAGAGTGTACTAGTCCCGTGAACATATGTTGTAATTGCTATAAACCAGGTCACATGAAAAATGAATGCCTAGAGTTGAGGGCAAGGAATGAAAAGGCGGCAGAAGGATCAAGAACTGCAGAGAACGTAAAGAAGTTAGAAGCTCCAAAACCCCGAGGCAGGGCTTTTCAAATCACCGTGGAGGAGGCGAAGGTTATACCTGATGTCGTAACAGGTACCTTTCTCGTAAATTCACTCTCTGCCTATGTTTTATTTGATTCCGGAGCTAGTAGATCCTTCGTATCCAAAAATTTTGCTTGCCATAATTTCTTTAGTAGAAGTAAATTGATAAATTCCTTATAAGTCGAAATCGCTAGTGATAAAAGCTTTGTCGTCTCCGAAGTGTGTCGAAATTCTAAAATAAATATTCAAGGAGATGAATATTCTATCGATTTAATTCCAATTACTCTACGGGAATTTGATATCATTATTGGAATGGATTGGTTATCCCAACATCATGCGTCGATAGTTTGCAATTAAAAGATCGTCCAATTTCTATCACCGGCTGGAAAACAAGTTTGTGTTTATGGAGAAAGGAAGAATGATATCATAATATGCTCGATGGTGAAGGTGAGGAATTGTTTGAAGCATGGTCATCAAGCGTTTCTCGCATATGTGATAGATACAAAAGCAAAAGGAAAGGAACTTGATCAAGTCCCTGTTGTTAATGAATTCCCTAACATTTTTCCTAACGAGCTGCCAGGAGTTCCACATGAAAAGGGAAGTCGAGTTTAAAATAGATCTAGTTCCAGGAGCTAAACCTGTGGCTAAATCTCCATATCGACTGGCACCAAACGAGATGAAAGAATTGATGTCTCAACTCCAAGATCTATTATTTAAAGGCTTTATTCGCTCAAGTGTTTCACCTTGGGGCGCACCTATTTTGTTCGTTAAAAAGAAAGACGGTAGCATGAGGATATGCATTGATTACCGTGAATTGAATAAATTGACCGTCAAGAATAGGTATCCTTTACCTAGAATTGATGATATTTTTGATCAGCTACAATGTGCTAGTTGGTTCTCAAAGATCGATCTAAGGTCCGGATATCATCAAGTAAAGGTACGAGAAGAAGACGTGCCTAAGACGACTTTTCGTACTCGATATGGGCATTATGAATTCGTCGTGATGCGATTCGGCTTAACAAATGCCCCAGTTGTCTTTATGGATCTTATGAATCGAGTATATAAGCATATGCTTGATCGTTCCATCATCGTATTCATCGATGATATTCTCATCTATTCCCGAACTGAAAAAGAGCATGCTCAACATCTTCACGAGGTTCTTGAAACCTTAAGAAAAGAGAAACTATATGCAAAATTTTCTAAATGTGCATTCTGGCTTCGAGAAGTTCAATTCTTAGGCCACGTAGTAAACGCGAAGGGTATTCTGGTAGATCCCGCCAAGATAGAATCTATTATGCATTGGTCTCCTCCGAAGACTCCAACGGAAGTCAGAAGTTTTCTGGGTTTAGCCGGTTATTATCGGCGTTTCATTCAAGATTTTTCAAAAATTGCCTCCCCGTTGACTAAGCTGACTCGAAAGAATTCCAAGTTCGAATGGATTCCCGAACACGAAAAGGCATTTCAAATTTTGAAAGAAAAGCTAACTAGAGCTCCGGTACTTGCTTTACCTGAAGGAACAGAAGATTTTGTGGTTTATTCTGATGCCTCACGTGTTGGATTGGGTTGTGACCTTATGCAAAGAGGGAAGGTGATAGCATATGCCTCACGACAATTGAAATCACATGAAGCAAACTACCCTACTCATGATCTTGAATTAGCGGCAGTAGTATTTGCGCTAAAGATCTGGAGGCATTATTTATATGGAACTAGATACACAATTTATACTGATCATAAAAGTCTAAAATATTTCTTTGATCAGAAAGAATTAAACATGAGACAACGGCGGTTGTTGGAATTTGTCAAAGATTATGACTGTGAGATACTCTATCACCCGGGTAAAGCCAACGTAGTGGCTGATGCCCTAAGCCGAAAAGAGAGTTATTCTCCAATTAAGGTGCATTTATATAAAATAATTGTAAATTCGGACATATTTGATCAAATTAAAAACTCGCAAAAAGAGGCGCTAAAAGAAGAAAATTTAAAGCACGAAAGAATTTTCGGTCAAGTCCAACATTTGGAAGAAAATGACAAAGGAATTAAGGTTCGTTGATGTGTTGTAAAACACACATATTTTTCGCACGTTTTATCTACGTATTATATTATATTTTATATGTTTTAACTCGTTTTAGATAGGTTTTACGTACATTTATTAATCTTGTAGGTTTTGGGTAAAAGAAAGAAGAAAAACCGAGCTTTTCGAGCATTCTACGAGCCTTTTACGCATACAAGTTCAAGACAAAGCTCAAGGCCCGACCCGTATGCATCATGGAGGCCCAAGACCATATTATATTATAACATAAAAAATAAAATAAAAAAACCCTATGCTACAGTAGCTGCGATCGGAAATCAGGAAGGAAAAAGAAAAGAAAAAAAGTTTTGTGTGCTAGGGTTTGGAGCTTGTGGCGGCTAGGGAAGGAAGAACAAGCAAGAACCAAGCCTCGGGATCGATTATCATCAGATTTTACAACAAGGAGCAGCCCCGGAAACATCCATATCCTTACATCTTTTTCATTGTTCATACACTTTTAGTTTCTTGCTTAATTGTTAATTTGTTTTGCAATTGTGTTAGAGATTGAAGTGTTTATGATTATTGTTGATCGTTGGACAATTGTTAAGATGATTGGTATGAGTTTATTAATGGGTTTATTAAGTGTTTGCTGCTGTCCAAATATAATGCTCGGCTAATCTTGTTAGTTCTACCTAGGAATGATGATTCTTGTTAGGTTTTGATAGGTTTTATGGATTGTTTGATAGATAGACTTGAATTGCTTTTGTAAAGTTTGATTTAGACATGAAATAGATTGTGTTTAGTGGCTGGAAATTTTAGTGATTCATTGCATAAACCCCGTGTGTTGATTGATTAGTTTTGTGTTGATTGATTAGTTTTTTATTGATTGATCGGTGCATTGTTTGATTCTAGACTTTGTGTTTAGGGTTTGTTTGCGGTAGGTACAACCGTAGGGTTTTGTTGCATGATTTATTGGATTAAGTACAGCGGTTAGACACCTTCTTTGAGACCGAGAGGTGATAGGAAGTTAGGGTTGTCTCATTACCTTTGTATGCTAGAATAAGGATTGCGCGAGAGCGAGTTCGTTTCTTGTCAGGTTTAGGTGTTGTGAGCGACTAGTTGATCTATTTTGGTTTAAGTTGAATTGTTTCTCTATCCTTGGTTGTGTAGTATTCATTGCCATTAGGGTCGAGTGTTGGTGAGACCGAGAGGTGATCTAGCATTAGAACACGTTAGCAATTGTTTCCCGGTTTGGTCGTTTTAGCCGATTTTGAGTAGTTTAGGCTTGTTGAGTTAGACCGAGAGGTGATCCAGTGAGCCCGAGCGATCCTTAGTCGTGTTATCTTTAGGGACCGGTGTCTTGAAGTCATTCAATCCATTAGCTTGTTAGGCCTACAATTTGATTCAGACCTAGGTAGACTTTTTCTCCACCCGAAGTCAACTCAGTTAGTTTTCCGTTAAGTTTTCTATTTTTGGTAAGTTTTGTCAGTCAGTCTAGTTAGTTCAGTTAAGTATTTAAAAATCAAAAATCAATATAATTATTATTATAAGGTAGGTCTTGTCTAGGGTTAGTGATCTTTAGCGTTCTGACGTGTCCACGTGTTCGATACTCGGACTTCCTAAGTCTATACTACTTGCGATCGGTACACTTGCCGATTGTGTGTGGTTTTAGGATTTTTGTTTTAATATTAAAGCTTAGTTGTGAGGGTCATATTTATAGGGTTATTAGACACACATCATTCGTTTTGGACGAATTTGGATTCGTAAGTCTTGTCCAATTAAAACGATCATTCTTGATGAGGCCCATAAATCAAAATACTCAATTCATCCAAGTGCAACCAAAATGTACAATGATTTGAAGAAAAATTGTTGGTGTCCTGGTATGAAAAGAGATATTGTTAAATATGTGGAAAGGTGTTTAACTTGTTTACAAGTGAAGACTGAACACCAGAAGCCATATGGGAAGATGCAACCACTAGAGATTCCATTATGGAAATGGGAGCACATTACGATGGACCTAATAATGAAACTTCCAAAAACAACCAAAGGGCATGACACGATATGGGTGGTTGTCGACCATTTGACAAAAAGTGCACACTTTATACCCATTCATGAAAAATATACTTCTGAACGAATGGCAGAAGTGTATATTAATGAGGTGGTGTCAAGACATGGAGTGCCAGTATCTATCGTATCCGATAGAGACACCCGCTTTACCTCAAGATTTTGGAGAAAATTTCAGGAGTAAATGGGAACCAAATTATTGATCTGTATGGCATATCATCCTCAGACCGACGGACAAAGCGAAAGAACAATTCAAACTCTTGAGGATATGCTTCGTGCTTGCATTATTGATTTTGGTGGCAGTTGGGACAAGTATTTGCCCCTAGCAGAGTTCTCTTATAATAATAGTTACCATTCAAGCATAGGGATGCCCCCATTTGAAATGTTGTATGGTAGGAAATGTCGCACTCCAGTGTGTTGAGGGAGAAGTCGGACAAAGAGAACTTGCAAATAAAGAAGTTGTAAATGCAACGAATGAAAAGATCGATCAAATTAGAGCACATTTAAAAGCAGCCCATGATCGACAAAAGTCGTATGCTGATAAACGGAGACGCCCAATCGAATTTCAAGTAGGCGAGTATGTTATGTTAAAAGTCTCTCCATGGAAAGGAGTGATTCGTTTCCGTAAACATGGCAAGCTAAGTCCACGATTCATTGGTCCATTTAAAGTAATTTCTCATGTGGGGCAAGTGGCATATCGGTTAGAGCTACCAGAAGAATTAAACTATATCCATAACACATTTCACGTGTCATATTTACGAAAGTGCTTGGCGGATGAAACGGCATGTGTGCCGTTAAATGACATCGAAGTGGATGATAAGCTTAACTATGTAGAAAAACCTGTAGCAGTTCTTGATCGTAAAGTTAAGCAACTTCGAAATAAAGATATAAGTCAAGTAAAAGTACAATGGAAACATCGGCAAGGTTTGGATACCACATGGGAAGCCGAAAATGAAATGAGAAAATACTACCCTGAGTTATTCGAGGTATGAACAAGTTTCGGGGACGAAACCTACTTAAGAGGGGGAGATTTGTAACATCCCTTTTTGTGGATAAAAATAAAATATTTGAATTGGATGTCATCCATATCCATAATATCTGTATTATAATATTAAAATGGAGAAGATAAGATTGTAGAAAACCTTAACGAGTAAGTCTTTGAATTGGATGTCATGCATATCCATAATATCTGTATTACAATATTAAAATGGAGAAGATAAGATTGTAGAAAACCTTAACGAGTAAGTCTTTGAATTGGATGTCATGCATATCCATAATATCTGTATTATAATATTAAAATGGAAAATATAAGATTGTAGAAAACCTTAACGAGTAAGTCTTTGAATTGGATGTCATGCATATCCATAATATCTGTATTATAATAGAAATCTTATAGGGTAAGAAAATGATGTCAGCTCGTATCTTCTTGACAAAGTTTTCTTAATGGAGAAGATTTCTTAATGGATAAGAATGCCTTATATATATAAATGTTTTCCATGCACAAGAGTCTGATACATCATCATATGACACTCAAATTTAGTCTATATAAGTGTAAACTTTTAAACAAGAAAACAGAGTAGTGTATTATAGAGACGTTTCCATCATAGCGGGTTGTCGTCTACACTTGAGTTACTAATACAAAGAGGTAAGTACACGGAACCATAATCGTTTTATTCTATAGCGTGTTATTCGTGCTTACCTAGTACTCAAATATATGATTATTTGGAAAATGTTTTATGAGATTATGGTTCCAAGTATATGGAATTAGTGGCTTAAAAAGGGGGTATAGTTTTGAAATAAATATGGTGGTAAGCTCCAATAAAAATATATGGGTTACGAGTCTCGAGAGTTTTAGTAATTAAAACTCCAAAATTTTGATATTATAAATAAAAAGATTTCGGGAGTTGAAATCTCAAGGAGTTCGGGTGTTGAACTCCAAATAAAAGGGAGAGTTAACAACCCTCATGGGTTAAAAATGAGTTCATAAGGAATTCGGGTGTTGAATTCCCAAAGAATAATAAGGAGTAAACATAAGGAATTCGGGTGTTGAATTCCCAAAGAATAGTAAGGAGTAAACATAAGGAATTCGGGTGTTGAAATCCTAAGAAATTTGGGTGTTAAATTCCATATGAAAATAAAACATATTTTATAAAATGGTGTACTTACTTAGCGAAAGCTAATAAAAATATGTTTTTAAAATATTTTCAGGAAAATCACCCCTAGATGGTTGAAGCTTCATGGACGTGACTGGACTGACAAAAGAACCACACTCTCGTGTTTAATAGTTTGTATAATAAAGTTTGTTGTTAAACATATATGTTTTCTTGTATAATATATATTTTCATAAAATAACACGTCACCATGAGTGACATATTTTGGATGTAATCTGGGACCTACTCTGATATGTATTTTGAAAAGTATTAAAATAAAAAAAAAAGTTGGGAGTTTCACATTGTGAAATTTTGACATCAAACTTGTGAAATTTTGAAATTTGATGGGTGATGAAAGAAAAGTAAAAAAAAGAATAGCATGATCGGAAAATTTTTCTCCGGCTTATTCAGAGGTGGTTTCAATGGTGTTATTCGGAAGATAAACGATGAAAGTGACAGTGCGGATGGCAGGTGCCCTAATTGAATTTTAATTACATGGGCTTTTCACATTTAACTTTTGGCCCAGTTAAAAAATTAATATCTTTAGGTTTGAAAGTGTTTAATGAAGCCACGTCATGGAGACTTTATTTGAATATTTTAGACATCAAAATCCATTTCTTTATGCAAACGTAAAAAAATGAAAGAAAAAATAAAAACTCATATAAGTGTAGTATATTTATTTATTATTCTGTTTGATTAAATATTAAACCACATAAAT
The DNA here is from genome assembly GCF_021521415.1 of Bidens hawaiensis. Taxonomy (NCBI): domain Eukaryota; kingdom Viridiplantae; phylum Streptophyta; class Magnoliopsida; order Asterales; family Asteraceae; genus Bidens; species Bidens hawaiensis. Next base: position 22,917 of record NW_027503864.1, read on the forward strand.
TCTTTTGGTTCTCCATTGTTTACAGTTTATTGAATTTCACTTATGTATTTTTTATAACTTACTTTCATATAAAAAAAAACCTTAAAACAAATAGTGACTGGTATAAATGTCTATCCTAGAGTTAACAACTTGAAATGGTAAAGTAGTTGTGTATAAACAAAAAATATATATTTTACATATATTTCTGCAAGTATGAATTATATTTTATGGTGGGAGTTAACGTACAAATTAAATTAACGTGCTAACTGTGAGAATCAAGTAGTGTAATTATATTTTCAAGCATCGTAGTGTAATTGCACTATGTTGTAATTACATTACATTATAATCACACCATGTTATATATATAGTTAAACTTAATTTTCACAGTTAGCACGTTAATTTAATTTGTGTATTTTATGTAACCTATGTATTTTGTGTTGTGTAATATATGTAATTTGGGTGTTTCGTTATTGGGTAATTAATGTAATTTTGAGTTTATCGTGGTTGGGTATTTAATGTAATTTTGGTAATTTGTGTAGATGTACTTGGGTAATTTTGTGTGTGTAATTTTTATCTTTCTAAAATTGATTTTGTTTTGTGTTCGTAGGTAGATCTTTGTTTTTCAAAGATGATGATGATGATATTGAAGAAACGAAGAAAAAGGTGTATATATATATATATATATATTTGCTTTAATTTGTTGTGTATGTATTTCACACATTTACGTGTATTACACAATTACTTGTATTTACACTTATATATGTATTCAAGAGTTTACATGTTTTTATACATGTTACATTTACCCGTTACATATGTCTTAAAGAGTTTACATGTTTTTCACGTTACATATACCAGTTTTATATGTAATGCTTGTATTACACTTACATATGTCTTAAAGAGTTTACATGGTTTACAGTTTGTACATTTACCGGTTTTATATATACTATATCTGGAGAGACAAACTCAACACACATCCCAATGCATTTGCCTACATTTTTTTGGAGTGATAGTGTTTTTCAAATTTTACATTTACCATTTTACATGTTATACGTCTGGTTTACATCTTTTACAAGAGTTTACATCTTTTACATTTTCGTTTGGAGAGTGAAAAACTTTTTCCAGTGTCATTATTTAGCTTTTTGGAGAGAGAGGGGGGAGGGAGGGAGAGTGAGTGAGAAATGTGACCCACCTGCGAAAAAACATTCACAAAGTCAATTACTAATTACAAGAGTTTACATGTTTTACGTAGAGTTTACATCTTTTACATTTTCGTCTGGAGAGAGAAACACATTTCCCAATGTCATATTCAGCTTTTTGTCAAATCAACTATGCCTGCTATTCACTGTTGACTGGAAGAGAAATTCAGGATTGTCAAATCAATTGTAATTTTTAATGTTACTATACTACCCTTCTGTCCACTTTTGAAACATCTTTTACTTTTTTAAGGTGGGGCCATGATGGTTGGGTAAAAGTTAGTTAATATTATATATTAAATAGTTATATTTAGGTTAATAAATGAATGAACACTGGTACATCAAGCATTGTTTACCTGTTTTCAGGATATTGGAAGCTATGGAGCTTAACGAGGATATTTACGGGCTTGGAACAAAGATCTAGAAGTGAGAGATTGGACGTGCACGCATCACGAGGCATTCAAGAAAAGAAAATAGAAAAAATCTAAAGTTTTACATCTTCGCGAAACGCAAAGATGCAAAGAAGGGGCAACTTCGCGATACGCGAAGTTGCAGAATCCGGCCGCGACTACTTTGTCCTTCGCGATACGCGAAGAAGCATCCTAATCATCTTCGCGATATGCGAAGATGCTTATGTCGGCAAAAAATTTAGGTTTGCCTTATATAAACCCATTAACCTCCCCATTCGGATATTTACGACTTCTAGAGGCAGAAGAGGTGTCATAAGGCGACTTTCATCCATCCCGAGGCTTCCGGTTTGTCCTACGTTCCTATGTTCATCAAGATAAGTGCTTTAACGATTATGTCGATGTCCGGCTAGTCATGTGTGTTCGTTCTAGGCTAAGGTTTTGTGTAATATACTGCTATGATCAGATTCTTGTGCTTCATGAATATAGCTTGATTGATTTTATATGATTTGTCTTGCTTAATTAGTATTTGGTTGATTAAAGATTGAGTTTGCGATTATTGATTTGTGTAACGTTTGTTTGGTTGTTCATCAACACTTAGGGTTAAGCTCTTGTGTCATTGGACTAGAATCATCAAACCTTATCATTGAGTTAATCATCTTAGACATAGAATTGGTAATTGTGGTGTCAGGGTGCATTTGTGTCAACATTTCGTTTAGGGTATCGTTTGTCATCCTAAATCAAACCATAGGACTAGCAATTATTATAACACCAAAGACAAAAAGAATCTGTGATTAACGTATGGAACACATAACCCGAACCTAGAATGAATACTTTTAATTAATATTGTTTACAAATCTTTTTAAGTAATTATTTAGTTTTAATTAATCTTTTTCTTTAAACGCTTAACATCGTCTGTCCGATTTAGTTTAATAATTAAATTAGTAGTATTAAAATTAGCACTTTTCTTGAGTCCCTGTGGAGACCACCTTACTTACCCGTACTAGTTATAGGTATTTACGTCCTTAATTAATTATTTTTGAGTAGACCCCCGAGCCTACGTCAAAATGGCGCCGCTGCCGGGGACTCAACGCGCTTAGTGCTAGTTTAGTTTAGTTTAAAGTAGCATAATTTAGTTTAATATAGTTTAATTTTAGTTTAATTTCTTTTCTTCGTTGATTTTACGCGGGGTGTGCTCGTTTGGTGTGTGCAGTTAATCTTTTAGGTTGATGCATACAAGGTTTGCTCGATACAAGGAGGTGTTGCAGTTTGATCCTGAGATTGAGAAAGCCGGGGAGAGAGAAACCGAGCAAAACAAAGAAGGGGTGAAACTTCAAAACCGAAAGAAAAAGACATGAATCATAAGAAGATAACCCCTACCCGGTTCCACCTGTGTTTCAACCCAATGACCTTAATCTGCCGCACAATCGAGAACAACCCATTCCACAAAATATACCACAAAACATTCCACAACACCCACCAATCCATGACCTACCACCATTCAACCCACCCATTCACCAAAACCGAAACCCGAGAGCTCAAAGTAGATATCAAATGAGAGATGATCGTTTAATCAGGTCTGAACCACTGCATAATAGAGTCGAGTTCGAGTATGATCGGCGGAGGGGGATTTGACAATTTTGATGAGTTCGAGGATGAAGAGAGGATGGAAGACGTGCAAGGGGATCGGTATTATAGAAGACAACAACAACAACAACAACAACCTCACAGAAAACCGAACACCCGAGCCCACTCAACCACCAAGAAACCATTGAGAAAGAAGAAGACAAGATCCCTCCGAGCCACAGTTTCCCGAGTATGAATTTGACGATGGAGTCCCGAGGGCATTCATTCCACCGCCCGTTCGGGGGGGTCAAAGCCACTTTATTCCACAAGTGGCTACGAACCCGCTTCCCATTGTGATCCCGGTTAGAGAAGGAAGAATGTTTTCAGTAAGGCAAAGCAACCTGACCGGGATGCCTACTTTTCATGGGAAAGCATCTGAAGAATCGTACTTGCACTTAAGCGAGTTTAATGCGATTTGTGCCACCATCTCGATTCAAGGGTTCACTGCTGATGAAGTCAAGCTAGTTGTGTTTCAGTTTAGCCTTAAAGATCTAGTGAAGTAGTGGTTTTTATCATTACCGTTAGCAAGTATTTATATGTGGCAAGATCTGGCTCAGCAGTTTTTGGATGAATACTACACCCCACAAAGAACGTCCGAGGCCCGAACCTCCATCAAAAATTTCCAGCAAAGTTCAGGTGAGACTTTTCATGAGGCATTTACTAGATTCAAGAGGTTGTTGAGAACTTGTCCGCATCATGGGATTGCACTGTGGGAGTTGATCAAAGCATTTCATAACGGGTTGTGGAGTGACGATGTGCGTGATCTTCAGTCGACCACAAATGGGTCGTTTTTGACTAATAATAAGAATGAAGATTGGCAACAGTTAGAAAGGCATGCAATGAACTCGAAAAGGCAAGCTCAGTCGAATCGCATGGTAAAAAGGGCGGTTGTGAAATCCGTGGATAGTGGTGAGTCGGATGATCGTATGGCTAGGTTGGAGAGAAAGTTGGATCGATTGATGGGGTGTGGGAGTTAAAGAGAAAGGCAAGTCAGGAAAGACGTATCCAGTTTGTGAAGGTTGTGGTGGAATAGGCCATGTAGTGGCTACTTGTGGGGTCATGTTGGAAGATGAAGAAGAAGAGGAAGAAGAGGAGGTGAACTTTGTTCAGGGTGAGAAGAGGTACAATAATAATATGAATTCAAACACCTATCACCCGGGCCTCCGAAACCACCCCAACTTCAATTATGGAAACCGCAACACGCAACAAAACCCGAACTTTCAAGGTAGTTCCCAAAAAGCAAATTATCAGTCAAATCAGCGGCAATATGGGAACTAGAGGGGGTAGCGGTCAAGGCAGGTATAATCAAAAGGAGTCGGGGGTATAACAAGAGTTATCAGAAAAGTTACCAGCAGGGTTAGCAAAGTCAAGGGGCGACTCTAGGCCAAAGTTCTTCGCAAGATTCGGAAATTCTGACACTTTTGAAAGATTTGAGCCGAAGAATGGAGATTCAAGAAAAAGCGAATGCCGCAAGAGATAAGCAAATGAGTCAATTGGCGGAAGAAATGGCCACCTTGAAGAAAGACCCAAAAAAGCTACCGAGTGACACATTGAAAAATCCGAACCATCAGAGTAGAAGTTCATCAAATGGTAAAAACGTACACATTAGTGCAATCACCATTAAAGATCATGGGTGGTGAACGACACAGTTGAAGAATTTGAAACAGGGGCACCACTTATTCCACTCAGATTGGAGAGTTCAAGACTACCAAGCCGTTAGTTGATTATGGTGCAAGTGTAAGTGTTCTACCGGGGAGTGTTTTATGACCGTTTGAGTTTGGACCTTTACAAGAAGTTGACACCACATTGGTGTTAGCTGATTTCACTTGAAGACGGCCCCGAGGAAGTTGGTTGGAGTTGCAGTAAAGGTTGGTGAGTTTTATTATCCTGAAGATTTTTCTTGTTTTGGATTATGAACCGGTAGAGAATGAAGAAGGGCCCGCGAGTGATATTAGGGATACCGTTTTTGGCAACATCAAATGCTCAAATCAATTGCCGAGATGGAACAGTGTGCATGACCTTTGGTAACCGTAAGTTAGTTTTGCATATCTTTTCAAATTTATTTAATTATTCTTGTGAAAATAAATCTTCTAGGTCAGGTGCTACAAACACGTGTCTTCCTCATGTAAGTGAGGATGACATCAAAGAAGAAATTTTTGTGTTTGATAGGTCGAAGGGGGAGAGAAAAGGAGGAGCTGAATGCGGTAGAGGTTCACGTTGGAAAGTTGGATATTTCGTGTGATGATATCAAGACTGTGAGAAAAAAGGCGGTTCATAATGAGACAGGTAAAGCAAGTAAGAAAAAACCACCGAAGAAGGAGAAGGTAAAGAAGCCACCAGGGTTTAAGAACGAGCAAAGAGGTTGGCGTGCTTCGGTCCAAGGTAGAATGTTCTGGACAGTTCACCACTATGTTGGAAGAGTAAGAAGAACGAGGTGGAGGAAGCTAAGCACTCCATTAGACCACCATAACCGCCAAATCAGGTAACGGTCCAGCTGAAGACCTTAACAAAAACATAGCGCTAACCAGGAGGCAACCCGCCTAGTATTCAGGTACTTGTATATTTTGTATTTGAACTTTGTGGGTGTAGTTCACTATAAACCCTCACGAGACCATACTCGTCCACCCGGGCTACCAGGGGGTTTAAAGGGTTTGTTGCATACGCTAAATGCAACCATGATTCCTAAGAAAGTGAATTAGGTCTTTTAACATTTTTACTTATTTAACAAATTTGGTTATGAATTTAAATTAATATTTGGTTGGTAATTTAAAATTAATCGTTTTGCAAACGGTTTAAAAGACCTATATTTTTAACATTTGTGAGAAGTTTGCTTCTACATGTTTGAGAGTTTGCAGATTTTATTTTGTGAGTTGAAGGGGTAAGTGCACCGAGAGATCACCGAGGGTACGAGAGTTGCACATGAGAGTTTTATTTTCTATCAGGTGATTTTCGTTTTCATAACTTTATTTGTTTTATTAGTTTTGTGTTAAAAGTGTAATTGCATTTGTGTATATTTAATAACCACCATCACATTAGGCCGGTTTTTAAAATTGTCGAAGTGAATTTTAACCCCGTCCCTATTTTATGACTTAAATTTTTAATCATTGAGGACAATTTGTGCCTCAAGTGTGGGGATGGGGAGAAATTGAAATTTAAAAAGTTTAATGTTCCTTGAATTAAGATTTTTGCACAATAATGGAAAATGATAGAAAAATTGGGGATTATTTTTCAAAATTATTATATATATGAGATAAATAGAACATGAACACACTTAATTTGGGATGTGCCGGTAGGCTCAGCCTTGAGAATGAAAGGATAATTTGGTTGTTGACTTAATTGAACTTTAAATGCTTGATTTTTAGTGAGAAACACCTTCAGGGTTTGTTTGTTTAGCTAAGCCTGTGTAAGGACTGGAATGAAAGATTAGGCCATACTCAAGCCTTACTATTATATTTGATTACCAAAAATATATTTTAATACGAATAGTCTATAGTACAATGGTGGATAGGCTTAACATTAGAGTATGCTAGATGGCTTGTGATATAAACATAAATGAAAAAACTGCTAGTTAAGTGGCAAACACTTCATAGGCGTATGGTTTTATGGCCTTAAATCGGTATTGATGGGATGCCCCGGGGAACGGAGACCATGGGTCGGTATGCGGTTTTATCATCTGGTATGCGTAAATCCTAAGTGGATTTATTCATATTAAAAAAGCTTAAAAAGAGCAAACCTGCAGTTTATCTGCCAATTCATAAGTCAATAAACATGATCATAAAAAGTGCTTTAAAAGTACAAATTCACTACTGACTTGATCATCCATGCTGTTAGTCATATGGGGTCCCCGTGTTCGTGTCTTATTACCAGTAAGAAACGGACCACACGAGACACGTCATATGTAAGCCCTATAAATGAATTCATGCCTACTCACGTATGGTGATGGACTTCGGGGTATTGCTTGATAACGGGGGTATGTCATGTAGTGGGGGGCTATTTTCTAGTTGGTTACCTAATTGTACCTTAATCATATCTAATGGCCATTGATAGACTTTAATACTTAAGTTTAGGTTTTGGTTCAATAAAATATCCAAGATTGTCTTAGCTATTACATATGGGCTTGAAAAATTCTACAAATGAGCAAAATTTTGATCGTCTAATCTTAAGGTTTAAGTCAAGTTGGGTTGGTCTGGTTTGGTATAGCTATAATGAAGCATGGTAAGGCAGCTTCAGGGCTTTGAGGTATGGGTTCCATTTTAATCATATGAACTAATAAAACTATCACACCTTATTTTTCCCGGTAAGTATTGAGGCATGGGTTTAAGGGGACAACAATATCGGCAATCGCGGTTTTTGTGTTCTTTGTGCTTAATTAAGATAATCTATGATGTATTTTGAGAATGATCTCTGATTCTGATTCCATTGCAAAGTCTTTCTCGGGACGAAAAAGGATAAGTGTAGAGATGTGATGGTTGGGTAAAAGTTAGTTAATATTATATATTAAAAGTTATATTTAGGTTAATAAATGAATGAACATTGGTACTTCAAACATTGTTACCTGTTTTTAGGATATTGGAAGCTATGGAGCTTAACGAGGATATTTATGGGCTTGGAACGAAAGATCGAGAAGTGAGAGATTGGACGTGCAAGCATCACGAGGCATTCAAGAAAAGAAAATAGAAAAATCTAAAGTTTTACATCTTCACGATACGCGAAGATGCAAAGAAGGGGCACTTCGCAATACGCGAAGTTGTAGAAATCCGGCCGCGACTATTTTGTCCGTCGCGATACGCAAAGAAGCCTCCCAATCATCTTCGCGATACGCGAAGATGCTTATGTCGGCAAAAAATTTAGGTTTGCCTTATATAAACCCCTTAACCTCCCCATTCAGATATTTACGACTTCCAGAGGCAGAAGAGGTGTCATAAGGCAACTTTCATCCATCCTGAGGCTTCCGGTTTGTCCTACGATCGTATGTTCATCAAGATAAGTGCTTTAACGATTATGTCGATGTCCGGCTAGTCGTGTGTGTTCGTTCTAGGCTTAGGTTTTGTGTAATATACTACTATGATCAGATTCTTGTGCTTCATGAATATAGCTTGATTGATTTTATATGATTTGTCTTGCATAATTAGTATTTGGTCGATTAAAGCTTGAGTTTGCGATTATTGATTTGTGTAACGTTTGTTTGGTTGTTCATCAACACTTAGGGTTAAGCTTTTGTGTCATTGGACTAGAATCATCAAACCTTATCATTGAGTTAATCATCTTAGACATAGATTGGTAATTGTGGTGTCCGGGTGCATTTGTGTCAACAATTCGGTTAGGGTACCGTTTGTCATTCTAAATCAAACCATAAGACTAGCAATTATTATAACACCAAAGACGAAAGAATCTGTGATTAACGTATGGAACACATAACCCGAACCTAAAATAAATACTTTTAATTAATATTGTTTACAAATCTTTTTAAGTAATTATTTAGTTTTAATTAATCTTTTTCTAAAAACCGCTTGACATCGTTTGTCCGATTTAGTTTAATAATTAAATTAGTAGTATTAAAATTAGCACTTTCCTTGAGTCCCTGTGGAGACGACCTTACTTACCCGTACTAGTTATAGGTATTTAAGTCCTTAATTAATTGTTTTTGAGTAGACCCCCGAGCCTACGTCTGGCCACTTTGTTGTTCAATCTAAGAGCATTCTCAATCCATCCATCTAAATATGAGAGGAAGGTTTTTATAAT
>NW_027503865.1:0-28290 GCF_021521415.1 Bidens hawaiensis
TTTTGTTGACCGACAATTTTGTGTTTTTAATTTAAGCATTCTTTCATCTACTGATTAAAGTTTAACTCTAACTACTCACCAATTAACACACATTCAATCCTTTATTTTGATTTAAAATCACAAAACCCATATACCTACTTTTATTCACAAATATTTCACAAAAGACAATGTATCTAATAAATATGCATACGTCAGTATTTTAGAAGCACCTTGCAGAACATCTAATAAACCATATGCATATGCGACAGTGCAAGAGAACACAATGTATCTAATAAATACGCATATGTTAGTGTTTAAGGATAACATCTAACAAACCATATGCATATGCGGCAGTGTGATTTGCGCTCACACTGATAAATCTTTACACACCACACCAAACACTACAAACCAATACGAGGGTATAATTTGCGCAAACCCGCAACAATATGCGGGCACTTCTGCTAGTTTTGTTAAATGAATGACATGACACATAATAATAATAATAATAATAATAATAATAATAATCACTTCAACTTCAATCTGTTACGTGTCAATCATTTAAACCACTAACCGCCACAACAAGATTCCCACCACCTATTTCCAGTTTTCCACCCTCTTCTTAATTCACAAACTCTCATCATCTTCCATTCCAAGTTCCAACTACAAACATGTCAGGCGGTGTCGCACCGATACCCCACTCAAGCAACGAGAAACCATCATTCAATTTCCGTCAAAGCACCCTCACTTTCCAAAACCTCAACGCCGCAGCACTCGCCCTCATCCTCGCCGCCTCGGGTATGATCGGCCCCAAGACGCCGCCTTTGTCTTCTTCTCCTCCTTTTACATGTTCTTCTTGTCCAAGATTGCCTTCCCCAACCTCTCCACCACCCCCGAACCACCGATATTCGCCGCCCACCAACGCCTCCTCACCCTCTATGTATCCGTTGGAGCGCTCATCGGACTCCTCCTCCCGGTCGCCTACATCGCTCACGGCGTTCTGGCAGGTAGGTATTACTTTACTCTGTCCCTTTAAAGAATGCCATATTGAATAATAAATACTTCATATTGTTATTAATAATTAAATAAGCTATATAATATTGACTTTAGGTCAGGTGGTTTCGGGCTGTTAATCCATTAGGTTGGTTGTTGTCCCCAAACGGGGCGTTATGGGGTGTTGGTTAGTAAGGTATGTGTAGTGGGGCTACAATTGTGGGGACGATAAGGAAGATTTTTAGAGATGAACATTGCCACCGGGCTAAAAAAGGGGATATTTGTGTGTGTCGCCTGCTTGTGTTATGGTGATGATGACATGGCGATCACTATAGGTTTTTTGTGTGGGGGGGGGGGGGCACAAACATGTCATCTGCTTGTGTTATGGTGATGACGACGTGGCGGTCAACTATAGGGATTATTTTTGGGCTACAATATCGCCTCGGGTTACGTATCCTGTGAAAAAAATTCCTAATTTTGTAGCTCATACACATGGCCTAACTATCCTAATGGCATGAAGAGGTGGGGCCAACCACTAACAACCATTTAATTTTATTTATTTTTCATTTTCTCCACCATCTATAACTAGTTTGGTAACTCACCACACCCTAGTTGGTAAAATTATTAGTTATGAGGAAGCTAGTTAGTGAATCGGTAGTTAAAACTCATTGTCTACGCGGCAACTTTAACTAACCCCTACAACAAACCGCCTTTAAGATTTCGTTTGGTTGAAATAAAAAAAAGGGAAAAAAATCATTTTTGTTCTCAAGGTTCGGATGTTTTATTAATTAATCAGTTTTCAGGTTGCTTCGGGTCGGGTTTGATAATCGAGTCCCGGCAGGTTTTTGGTGAGAGAATGTTGGGGGAGGGGGGGGGGAATCGAGTTTGGGTCAGGATGTTTTGGGTGTTTCGGGTCGGTTAAAGTAGTCGATTACGGTTAAAAACCAGCACACTTTATTATTATTATATATACTTCGTATTTATAAACCGTATTACATGAGTACTATATATAGTTATAATTACAAATAAAATTAGATCAAATAACCTATTAATTATTATAGTAAACCTTAATAACATATTATCTCCTATCCGTGTGCTTTATTAAAGGTGATAAAGAAAGTGTGAAATCCGCTGCACCACATGTTTTCTTGCTGGCTAGCCAAGTGGTGATGGAAGCGGTGACGTTTGCCGGCGGGTATTCTCTGCCAATTAGGGTGTTTGTGCCGGTGGCGTATAATGCGATGAGGATGTATGCGATACTGGATTGGTTGAAGTGTGAAATGATGAAGGTGCATGAAGGGGAGTATGGGAGTAGTAGAAGGTTGAGTGTGGGGATAGGTTTGGTTATGGTGAATATGGTGTTTTGGGGGTTTAATCTTTTTGGGTTTTTGTTGCCGTTTTATATGCCAAAAGCTTTTAAAAAGTACTATGATGATGAGGGCAGGGACAAAGATTCATAGTTGTTTTATATGGATTATAGACTTTGTTAATAGGTTGGCTTCATTTTATTTTAAAGACTTTGTTAATAGGTTGGCTTCATTTTATTTTAAAGACTTTGTTGATAGGTTGGCTTCATTTTATTTTGAAGTTTTGTTAGTAGATCTGTTTCTTTTAAGACTTATGAGCTATCGATTTATTCGGTTAGTTTGGTTATCGAAAAGGCTTTTGACGACAATACTGTCACGTCTTGCTGACTGTTTGTAAGTGATGGCTCGCCGTTTTCAGTTTGGCAAGGCGATACGCCCCATATACTCACATAGTCACACTAAGGCGTTTTAACAATTTCTCAGCTCTTCACATACTCATACTAAGGCGTTTTAACAATTTCTCAGCTCTTCACATATTCATAAGAATACTCGTGACATGTTGATCAAATGAGATACGTACACGAGTCATATGTGACAATTTAACCATTTAACAATGTCTCAACTCTTCAGTTGATTCAATTTCTCAACTCATTAGTTAATAAGTTCATTATAAAAATACACATGACATCTTGATCATACAAATTCCATAAACGAGCTAGTCATGACATTCTAATCATTGGGATACGAGGCATATTAATCATTTTTCAACATTTTCTACACTTTAAATGAGTATTGATATGATGCTTAATAATTTCTCAACCCTATTCACTTAATTCTCGTCACTCGCACTTAAATCATGTGTATTACAGGAGTCAATGACGTTTTAACAACAAGCCATATGACGTTTTAACAATTTCTCAACTCTCTTCACACTTTAACATGAATATGTAAGGTTTTAACTGTAACGATTCCGGCAAATTCAGGTATACCTTAGCCGGAATATATCATTTATGTGTTATTTAATACTAAATATATGAATTATAATGTGTTTGTACGAGTATATAAGATTCACAGTACGAATTATACTCGAATGTACAGTTAGTCGTATTGGAATTACGATTAACCGATGAACGGTTATTGAAACCCGAACGAATCGGGGATTACGTCATAGATGAAATATATGATGTTTAGTAAGGTTTACGAAGTATTAAGGCTTCGGGATAAGTGAATTATAGCACAGAAAAAGGATTTCGATTTATTAGTACGTCGGTACGTTAAACGAAACCTTTAACATCAAACCAAGCAAGAGACGATAGATCAAGCCGAAAAAGATGCACAATGACCGACAATATGATGTGTTGAGTCAATAAATGTCATGGTTTAAGTTTTTAAAGATTTTAAATCGGTTTTATATAAATTTTATTTTTAAGCCGAAAAACGACCGTTTTAGCCTCGTTTTAAGCCGAATTAAGTGTTTAACCGAAAAACAAACTGAACCAGATTATCCACAACATTATCCGGATTACACAATCCAAATGTGTGGCCAAGGTTTGAGATGTGGGCCCCCCAACCCATACATGGACCGATCGGTCCATGGGTACACACACACACACTTCATTTTCTTTTTTTAACAATCCAACTCTCCAAATCCTCTCAACCCTTTACACATTCATCCAACCTCCTTTGATTTATACCAAGAAACCGAGGTAAAGATCGGATTATAGTCGTGTTCATCGTCTTTTCTCGAGTCATTTACAAGAAAATGAGGTTTCAAGTGAAAAATGGGTGAAAACCCGAGATGAAACCGATTCTTGCATGATCAAGTGATGTATACAAGTTATACAAGGGATCTTGGTCCAAGAAAGGAGTTAAAAGAGTCAAAAACGAATTTTTACGGTTAAAATCTTTGTTTTGATGTCTTAACCGAAACCATGAAAGAAATGGCTTGATTGTGGGTATAACTTGCTTGGTGTGGTGTTGTTGTGCTTGTAGGTGTTGTATCTAGTTGCTAGCAAAGGCTAGAAAGCAAGATCTTTGCGATCTAAAGCTAGAAACGCAAGGTAGTTCGGTTTTTCGTATGATTTGAAAGATTTGGACAGATTATGGTAGACTTAGAGTTGAGTTATGAAATTTCACAGAGATGATCTACACATGAAAATATGAGATCTGTGAAATTTTGGTAATTTTTGGATAAAGGATGAATTTTTGGTGAATTTAATGCTCGGTTTTGGCTAAAAATGGTGAAAAATAGCTAAGCATCATGAAAATTTCTGGAAAAAATCAGATAAGCTTTTTATACCATATAAAAGTCACACACAAAAGTTCAGGTCCATTGGAGAAGTCTAAGTAGGCTTTTGGGTAAAACGAGATCTAGGGTTTTCTAGCTCGGTTTTGGTAAAAATAGCATGAAAAATGAGTTTTTGGTTCTGTAAAAATTACTGGGAACTATGTGGATGGCAGGAGTCATCCCAGAAAAATTTGGGATTTTTCTAAGGTCGTTTGGTATTTTTGACATATTTGGTGTTTAAATGACGTTTAAAAATAGATAAATAAATGTTAAATATAAAAATTAATTCTGGAAATATTTTTATAAAATTCCTTACTGTAAAAAAACTGATTTGTGAAAAATTTCAAGATCCGAGACTAAACGGATAATTATTTGTGCTAAACAGAACATAAAAACAAACTTTTAAAGCTTAAAACGTGTAAACCGGCAAAGTTCGCCTAAGCGAGCTGACTGGTGTATAAAAACCCTAAAAATGGACTATTTTCATGAAACCGAGTAAATCAAGTAAAAATAAATCATCCGAAAGTAATTCGGATGATTTGGGTAATTTTACCCGATTTAGTCGTTTCCGGTATATTAAAGACGAAAACGGGCCCCGCGGCCAAACGGGGTGTCTAAACCGAGCTCTAATTTCACCACTTTAATTAAAATATCAATAACAACTATTTTCGGGTCGTATGTGGCCAAACTCATTTTTGAAAACATAAAGACGAATAACCGTGCTAGGCACGCAAAACGAGAAAACAATCTAATGGTAGTTTTGACTAAAGAACTCTAAGTGATATCACAATCTAAGTCCTGAGAAGTGTATCGGGGTTAACATTGTCCCCGGATCGTGTACGGTACTGGGTTAACAGTGTCCCCGGACGTACCGGTTAACACGAATTTAAGTTATATTAATAGAAATTGTGTAGTAACGACTTAGGGATCGTATTACAGATCCAGGACGGTAGCTGTTCACAGTATTACATCTTGCTCACAAAAAGGTGAGTTCCACGAGCCCCTTTTTATTGAACTGTTTTAAATATTTTCCCGGGGCGGAAAGCATGTTTTTATCAAAGTGTTTAAGTACATGCTGATCGCATGGAAATGAATGTGTTTATATAATGTTTATTGTACGGGAATCGTACGGTAATGTATTAAGATGGTAATTGTCTGAGTTGTTAATATTGTAAGACCCGAAACAGTGTTCTGGGTTAACAGTGTCCCCAGAGGTTATTAAAAGTATTTCTGGGTTAACAGTGTCCCCGGAGGCTATTAAATGTATTTCTGGGTTAACAGTGTCCCCAGAGGTTATTAAATGTATTTCTGGGTTAACAGTGTCCCCAGAGGTTATTAAATGTGTTTCTGGGTTAACAGTGTCCCCAGAGGTTATTAAATGTGTTTCTGGGTTAACAGAGTTTTCACTTGTAGGCTCAGCATAATTACATCATTAATTTATGATTATTAAAATGATTTGTCATGGTTTATTTAAATTAGTGAAACTCACCAACTATTCGTAGTTGACCCGTTTTCTTTACATGCTTTC
This sequence comes from Bidens hawaiensis, assembly GCF_021521415.1. Lineage (NCBI taxonomy): Eukaryota > Viridiplantae > Streptophyta > Magnoliopsida > Asterales > Asteraceae > Bidens > Bidens hawaiensis. The sequence continues at coordinate 6,092 of NW_027503865.1, forward strand.
TAGGTACACCAAATTAGAATGAGTGATACGTGCTTGATGATGTGTGCTATTTTGTGGAAGCTTAAGGGTCTGTATTTTGTTTTAAACATGTTAACGTACTATTGGTAAAACTTATGTGATAACGCCTAGTCGGTAATGAAACTCGGAACAATGTAATTCGTTTAAATTAATGTAGTGGTGTTTTCTTTATAAGCAATGCTGTTGATATCAGATGTGTCTGTTGCACCCCGTGTACGTTTCCGCTGCGGTTTCGGGGTGTTACAGAACTTGGTATCAGAGCCATTGGTTATAAAGAATTAGGATGTCTTTAAAAGATACCTAAAATATAACCAGTAGCTCAAGTGTTATAGGATCTGAATATCAACTAATAATTTATTGTGACGAGGTCTGGATGAACTTGGATGGACAAGTGAGTTATTATGGTCCGGAACATAATAACAGACTTGTCCGCACGAGGGAATTCAGGGGAAGTCACGGGGGACTTTAATAGGTAAAATTGGCAACATATGTGCAAATATATGATAATATTGTGTGTGGTCAAGTTGTATAAGTAAGTGTATATTAATTTATTACGATTTACACTATGGAAAGAACTATATGTTTGTTAACTTGTGTGCATGTTAGAATGTCAAGAACACCTAGTGTATCGATGGAGGAGGACCCGGAGGAAGTCAGCTCCGGGAACTCTGGTAGCCTCCCCGTATCATCTAGCTCTGAGCCTAGCGAGGCTAGTGTTAGGAGCTCTAGCCAGTCCTCCCCTGCCAGGATTGCTAGATCTCTTACCCCAACCGCACCACAGGCCGTCCCTATCCCTCCCGGATTCGGACCCCGCCTCACGGCGCGGATCAGTGTTCCGCAGGTCCCACCTACCTCGCCCCCACCCAGACCTGCTACCCGCAGGGGCGAGTCCTCCCGCTCCCAGCCCGAGCCTGTGACTCCACCTGTGTGGGGTCTCCCTAGGCAGGAGAGGGACGCGGCGGCGTGGCTACGAGTGCTCACCGAACAGGTGAATGAGCACTCCGCCGCCTTGACGGTGGGGGTACAGAGGCGGATGTACCTAGGGGACTGCATACTGGACCACCAGTATGCGATTTCGCAGCTGAAGAGGGAGTGCTCATACTCCCAGTGGATGATCGGCCGGATGGAGACGCGGATCCGGGTTATGCTGGCTGTGATGGTGGTGTTGGTGGCGGTGCGGGTGGGTTTGGTATACCACCGTGCTTAGTTGTGTTAGGATGGGAGTAGACAGGGACCGCTTTTTGATACTCTGTGTAAGCAGTTAGTGGTGATGCTAACATAGAGTGAATCTTGGGTAGTTATAATACAACCACTGGCCCTTAGGGGGGGTCTCTTTTGGGGTATATCGTTATAGATACTTTTGGGTATCATTCAAGCACTGACCCATTGTGGGTTATGTCGAGATGATGCCGACATAGGCCCTATGTTGGAAAACTTAACTTATGTAATGATGACAGGAAACGTATGTGAACTGACATGGATGTAAAATGTACTAATGTTTATTAATGAATGGAATGTTTGTTGTGTTTTATGATGGGAACTTGTATTAATTATATATATTTTCTTGATGTTGTGTAGAATGGCACCAAAACGTTCAGCCTAATTGTCGGAAGTGGACGTGAGCCGTTTGATTGCTCAACAGTTAGAGGCGGCGATACCGGATATAGTATCGCGCATCGCCGCCAGTATTAACAATTCGATCAATCCAGCCCCTCCGAGCAATCAAACGACCACCAATAATGACGGGGAACAAAATGTTAATCCTCCACAGAATGATAACACGATTCCGAGTAATGACGCACCGCCTAGGGTGGTCGTTACAGACAGTAATGGCCCTATACCTACGGTAGAGACGAACCGTACTGAACCGATGCGTGCATCCAGGGGATGTTCGATCAAAGACTTTATGTTGTGCAAACCTCTAGAGTTTAGCGGGTCTGAAGGACCAAATGGGTTGGTTAAGTGGATGGAGAAAATAGAATCCGTTGTGAATATCAGCAACTGCCCCGAGGATTGTGTTGTTAAGTATGCTACCTGCACATTCACGGACCATGCCTTGACATGGTGGAACACGATAGTGCAGACCCGGGGTCAGGCGGCGACAAACCGCATGACCTGGACAGAGCTCAAGGCTCTTGTACTGGAACATTTCTGCCCGAAAAACGAATTGCAAAAATTAGAAAATGAATTGTGGAACCTGGAGATACAGGGGGCAGACCATTTGGGTTATACGAACCGGTTTAATGAGTTGTCGCGATTGGTACCATGGTTGGTCACCCCATAGTCGAAGAGGGTTGAGCGTTATATTTGGGGGCTAACTCCAGTTGTAAGGAGTATAGTCAATTCTGGGGGACACCAGACGTATGAGGGTGCGGTGACGCAAGCTGGTATCGTCACGTATGATTTCGTAAGGAGCGGGTCACTGAAGGTGGCGGGAGAGTCCGCTGGGGGAAAGCGGGGTACACATGACCATAGAATCCAGGAAAAGCAGCAAGGTAAACGTGCTAGGCCCACTGCCCAGAACTACGCCATGACTAGTTCAGACGGAGGCAAGAACCGCAGAAGGGAACGTTTCCTAAGTGTGAGAAATGCGGTTACCACCATGGTGGCATGTGCAAAGAAGTGGTGTGCCACCGGTGCGGCAGGATTGGGCACTACGCACCGAGTTGTAGGACAAACCTGAACAACTTGAACCGGCATCCGCAACCTATCCGTGCGCAGCCATTTAGGACCCAATCAGCCCGACAACAAAACCCACAAGGAAATCAAGTGATGACCACCAGTCGTGCTTGCTTTGAATGCGGTGGCACAGATCACTTCAAGAGAAACTGTCCGAAGCTGAACCCGGGAGGAAATGGGCGGCAAACCGCGGGTCAGGCATCGTCGTCCAATCCGGCGCGAGGCCGAGCATTCGTGATGGGGGCGAACGAAGCACGCCAGGACCCCAGCGTAGTGACAGGTACATTCCTCGTCTCTGATCATTACGCTTCTGTATTATTTGATACGGGCGCCGATAGAAGTTTTGTCTCCGTTAGATTCCTGTCGATAGCAAACCTCCCAACTAGTGAAACCATAGAACCTTACACCGTAGAAGTCGCTAACGGTAAAACCATGATAGTTAATCAGATAGTTCGGAATTGCCCTTTTATTCTGAACGATCAATCCCTTCCGATTGACTTGTTACCGGTAGAATTGGGTAGTTTTGACGTGATAGTGGGAATGGATTGGTTAGCACGTAACAAGGTAGAAATAAACTGTGAAGAGAAAATCGTCAAGATCCGGGTGTCGGATGACGAAGAGGTATTAGTGCAGGGTGAGAAGTCGGGCAATATGATACCGTTTATATCCCACCTCAAGGTGTTAAAATATATACGCCAGGGATGCGTGGCGTATCTAGCGAGCTTGACGGCCACGGATCCTGAGGAAAAACGGGTGGACGATATCCCAGTGGTACGTCAATATCCACAAGTTTTCCCAGAGGAACTTCCTGGATTACCGCCAAACCGACAGGTCGAATTCAGAATCGACTTATTACCTCAAGCTGGCCCTGTTGCTAAGGCGCCCTACCGACTTGCACCATCCGAGATGCAAGAATTATCCAACCAATTGCAGGAATTGTTGGATAAAGGATTTATACGTCCCAGTTATTCCCCGTGGGGTGCACCTGTACTATTCGTGAAAAAGAAGGACGGGAGCCTTAGAATGTGCATTGATTACAGGGAATTGAACATGTTGACAATCAAAAATAGGTATCCTCTCCCCCGAATCGATGATCTGTTCGACCAGCTACAAGGTGCGAGCTACTTCTCAAAAATAGATCTTAGATCGGGATACCATCAGGTTAGAATCCAGGAGGAGGATATCCCAAAAACCGCATTCCGGGCTCGCTACGGTCATTACGAGTTCTTAGTTATGCCTTTTGGGCTAACAAATGCGCCAGCAGTGTTCATGGATCTCATGAATCGAGTCTGTAAACCCTACCTCGATAAATTCGTCATTGTGTTTATTGACGATATTTTGATATACTCGAAGAGTAAAGAAGATCACGAGCAACACTTAAGATCAATTTTAGAGCTTCTAAACCAGGAGAAGTTGTATGCAAAATTCTCCAAGTGTAACTTCTGGTTACAAGAAGTGCAATTCCTTGGTCACGTCATAAACCATCAAGGAATACACGTTGATCCAAGTAAGGTTGAAGCAGTTAAGAATTGGCAAGCGCCTAAATCGCCAAAGGAAATCCGCCAATTCTTAGGCTTAGCTGGATATTATCGTCGATTTATAGAAAACTTTTCCAGCATTGCCCAACCTTTAACCCTGCTGACCCAAAAGGATCGAAAGTATGAATGGGGTGAAGAGCAGGAAACGGCGTTTCAAGCGCTAAAACAAAGATTGTGCCAAGCGCCAATCTTAAGTCTCCCTGACGGAGACGATGGTTTTGTCGTGTATTGTGACGCATCCCGGAGAGGGTTAGGATGCGTGTTGATGCAAAATAATAAGGTTATAGCCTATGCTTCTCGACAGTTAAAAATACACGAGAAAAATTACACTACTCATGACTTAGAACTGGGAGCAGTTATCTTCGCACTTAAAATCTGGAGACATTATCTCTACGGTACAAAGTGCACCATCTTCACCGATCATAAAAGTTTGCAACACATATTCGATCAGAAAGAACTGAATATGAGGCAACGAAGATGGGTCGAGTTATTAAGCGACTATGACTGTGACATCCGTTATCACCCCGGCAAAGCTAACGTCGTAGCCGATGCCTTGAGTAGGAAGGATCGGGTTAAACCATTGCGAGTGCGAGCGTTGGGGATGATAGTCCAGTCGAACCTTGCGGATTTGATTCGAGTCGCTCAACGCGAGGCGTTGAAAGAGGACCAATTGGAAAAAGAAGGACTTTACGGTAACGAGAAGAATTTCGAACAGCGCGTGGACGAAATTCTCTATTTCAAAAATCGGATTTGGATCCCGACCCTCCATGACCTTCGTGAATTAATCATGGACGAAGCGCATAAATCAAAATATTCCATACATCCGGGATCGGATAAGATGTACAAGGATGTGAAGGAGTTCTACTGGTGGCCGGGTATGAAAAAGGATATAGCCACATACGTCGGCAAGTGTACGACGTGTGCGAGGGTTAAGGCGGAGCACCAGAAACCCTCGGGAATGTTACAACAACAGGAAATTCCTGAATGGAAGTGGGAGCAGATCACGATGGATTTTGTGACACATCTCCCCAAGACGTCCTGAGGACATGATGCAATTTGGGTAGTCGTTGATCGATTAACCAAATCGGCACATTTTATTCCGATTAGAAATAACTATAACACAGAGAGACTTGCGCAGATTTATATAAATGAAATTGTGTCTCGTCATGGGATACCCATCTCAATCATCTTCGATCGGGATAGCCATTTCACCTCCAAGCTTTGGCAAGCTGTGCAAGAAGCGCTGGGAACGCGTATTAATCTAAGCACAGCTTACCACCCTCAGACCGATGGTCAGTCTGAGAGGACCATCCAAACCCTGGAGGATTTGCTTCGTGCATGCGTACTGGATTTTAAGGGAAATTGGGATCAACATCTCCCACTCGTTGAATTTTCCTATAATAACAGTTACCATAGCAGTATAAAGGCAGCACCTTACGAAGCATTGTATGGATGGAAGTGCAGATCACCACTCTGCTGGACTGAGGTGGGCGACACACAGGTTATTAGATCAGATCTGGTCCAGGAAACGACTAGCAAAATCCTTGAAATTAAGAACAATCTGAAGGCCGCACGGGATCGGCAGAAGAGTTATGCCGATACCCGTAGAAAACCGTTATCATTTGAGAAAGGTGATAAAGTGTATTTGAAAGTATCACCTTGGAAAGGAGTAGTCAGATTTGGAAAGGCGGGGAAGTTAGCCCCTAGATACATTGGACCGTTCGACATTACTGCAAAAATCGGTCCTGTAGCATACCGATTAGAACTGCCAGATGAATTAAGTGCAGTTCACAACGTGTTTCACGTGTCAAACTTGAAAAGGTGTCTGTCGGATGAGACATCGGTGTTACCACTAGAGGGTGTCCAATTAAACGATAAGCTTAATTTTGTAGAGGAGCCCATAGAAATAGTAGACGGGAAAATCAAGCAACTTAGACACAATAAGATCTCGTTGGTCAAAGTTAGATGGAACTCGCAACGAGGCCCAGAATATACTTGGGAACGAAAGGACGAATTTCGGAAGAAATACCCCCACCTATTTCCGCAAAAGGAAGTAGTTGATGCGTAAAATTTCGAGGACGAAATTTTTATAACGGGGGGAGAATGTAACGATTCCGGCAAATTCAGGTATACCCTAGCCGGAATATACCATTTATGTGTTATTTAATACTAAATATATGAATTATAATGTGTTTGTACGAGTATATAAGATTCACAGTACGAATTATACTCGAATGTACAGTTAGTCGTATTGGAATTACGATTAACCGATGAACGGTTATTGAAACCCGAACGAATCGGGGATTACGTCATAGATGAAATATATGATGTTTAGTAAGGTTTACGAAGTATTAAGGCTTCGGGATAAGTGAATTATAGCACAGAAAAAGGATTTCGATTTATTAGTACGTCGCTACGTTAAACGAAACCTTTAACATCAAACCAAGCAAGAGACGATCGATCAAGCCGAAAAAGATGCACAATGACCGACAATATGATGTGTTGAGTCAATAAATGTCATGGTTTAAGTTTTTAAAGATTTTAAATCGGTTTTATATAAATTTTATTTTTAAGCCGAAAAACGACCGTTTTAGCCTCGTTTTAAGCCGAATTAAGTGTTTAACCGAAAAATGAACTGAACCAGATTATCCACAACATTATCCGGATTACACAATCCAAATGTGTGGCCAAGGTTTGAGATGTGTGCCCCCCCCCAACCCATACATGGACCGATCGGTCCATGGGTACACACACACACTTCATTTTCTTTTTTTAACAATCCAACTCTCCAAATCCTCTCAACCCTTTACACATTCATCCAACCTCCTTTGATTTATACCAAGAAACCGAGGTAAAGATCGGATTATAGTCGTGTTCATCGTCTTTTCTCGAGTCATTTACAAGAAAATGAGGTTTCAAGTGAAAAATGGGTGAAAACCCGAGATGAAACCGATTCTTGCATGATCAAGTGATGTATACAAGTTATACAAGGGATCTTGGTCCAAGAAAGGAGTTAAAAGAGTCAAAAACGAATTTTTACGGTTAAAATCTTTGTTTTGATGTCTTAACCGAAACCATGAAAGAAATGGCTTGATTGTGGGTATAACTTGCTTGGTGTGGTGTTGTTGTGCTTGTAGGTGTTGTATCTAGTTGCTAGCAAAGGCTAGAAAGCAAGATCTTTGCGATCTAAAGCTAGAAACGCAAGGTAGTTCGGTTTTTCGTATGATTTGTAAGATTTGGACAGATTGTGGTAGACTTAGAGTTGAGTCATGAAATTTCACAGAGATGATCTACACATGAAAATATGAGATCTGTGAAATTTTGGTAATTTTTGGATAAAGGATGAATATTTGGTGAATTTAATGCTCGGTTTTGGCTAAAAATGGTGAAAAATAGCTAAACATCATGAAAAATTCTGGAAAAATTCAGATAAGCTTTTAATAACATATAAAAGTCACACACAAAATTTCAGGTCCATTGGAGAAGTCTAAGTAGGCTTTTCGGTAAAACGAGATCTAGGGTTTTCTAGCTCGGTTTTGGTAAAAATAGCATGAAAAATGAGTTTTTGGTTCTGTAAAAATTACTGGGAACTATGTGGATGGCAGGAGTCATCCCAGAAAAATTTGGGATTTTTCTAAGGTCGTTTGGTATTTTTGACATATTTGGTGTTTAAATGACGTTTAAAAATAGATAAATAAATGTTAAATATAAAAATTAATTCTGGAAATATTTTTATAAAATTCCTTACTGTAAAAAAACTGATTTGTGCAAAATTTCAAGATCCGAGACTAAACGGATAATTATTTGTGCTAAACAGAACATAAAAACAAACTTTTAAAGCTTAAAACGTGTAAACCGGCAAAGTTAGCCTAAGCGAGCTGACTGGTGTATAAAAACCCTAAAAATGGACTATTTTCATGAAACCGAGTAAATCAAGTAAAAATAAATCATCCGAAAGTAATTCGGATGATTTGGGTAATTTTACCCGATTTAGTCGTTTCCGGTATATTAAAGACGGAAACAGGCCCCGCGGCCAAACGGGGTGTCTAAACCGAGCTCTAATTTCACCACTTTAATTAAAATATCAATAACAACTATTTTCGGGTCGTATGTGGCCAAACTCATTTTTGAAAACATAAAGACGAATAACCGTGGTAGGCACGCAAAACGAGAAAACAAACTAATGTTAGTTTTGACTAAAGAACTCTAAGTGATATCACAATCTAAGTCCTGAGAAGTGTATCGGGGTTAACATTGTCCCCGGATCGTGTACGGTACTGGGTTAACAGTGTCCCCGGACGTACCGGTTAACACGAATTTAAGTTATATTAATAGAAATTGTGTAGTAACGACTTAGGGATCGTATTACAGATCCAGGCCGGTAGCTGTTCACAGTATTACATCTTGCTCACAAAAAGGTGAGTTACACGAGCCCCTTTTTATTGAACTGTTTTAAATATTTTCCCGGGGCGGAAAGCATGTTTTTATCAAAGTGTTTAAGTACATGCTGATCGCATGGAAATGAATGTGTTTATATAATGTTTATTGTACAGGAATCGTACGGTAATGTATTAAGATGGTAATTGTCTGAGTTGTTAATATTGTAAGACCCGAAACAGTGTTCTGGGTTAACAGTGTCCCCAGAGGTTATTAAAAGTATTTCTGGGTTAACAGTGTCCCCGGAGGCTATTTAATGTATTTCTGGGTTAACAGTGTCCCCAGAGGTTATTAAATGTATTTCTGGGTTAACAGTGTCCCCAGAGGTTATTAAATGTGTTTCTGGGTTAACAGTGTCCCCATAGGTTATTAAATGTGTTTCTGGGTTAACAGAGTTTTCACTTGTAGGCTCAGCATAATTACATCATTAATTTATGATTATTAAAATGATTTGTCATGGTTTATTTAAATTAGTGAAACTCACCAACTATTCGTAGTTGACCCGTTTTCTTTACATGCTTTCTAGGTACACACAAATTGGAATGAGTGATACGTGCTTGATGATGTGTGCTATTTTGTGGAAGCTTAAGGGTCTGTATTTTGTTTTAAACATGTTAACGTACTATTGGTAAAACTTATGTGATAACGCCTAGTCGGTAATGAAACTCGGAACAATGTAATTCATTTAAATTAATGTAGTTGTGTTTTCTTTATAAGCAATGTTGTTGATATCAGATGTGTCTGTTGCACCCCGTGTACGTTTCCGCTGCGGTTTCGGGGTGTTACATTAACAATTTCCCAGCTCTATATTTTCAGATAATCGCTCTTCATTTTAATCATATCACACACGACATGAAACTTTAATTATGTGTATTACATGAGTCATATAATGATTTAACAATGTTACAATTTAACATAAGTCTATGTTCTTCCGTCAACTCTTCGAACTCTTTTCAGCCTTTAGCATGAGTCGTGTGTTATTTTAACAATTTTTCCAACTCTTTTCACACTTCAACATGAGTCATTGACGTATTAATAATTCTCAACTCTCTTCACTTTAATCATATGGATACACATGAAACTTCAATCATGTGTATTATATGAGTCAATATGACATCATGTTAACTCTCGTCACATGTTTAATTGAGTCATATGACACACTTAACAATCTCTCTATGCTCTTCACTTTGATCATAACATGTATGAATAAACATATGACACTTTAATCCCATGATTATACATGAATTGTATGACATTTAACAATTACTCTTAACGGTTTTCGCATTTTAACGATGATACTATGCATATACACGAGTCATATGACATCTTAACAGTTTCTCAGCTTTGCACTTTAAGACCCTACATATTAAAATTGAGGTCAAAACTACCAGAAAAAGGTTCAAACTTACATCCTATAATTAATATAAAAAGCAGACTTTAAATGATATGTGAATCCTATTATAAGTATCTACTTTGGGAACCTTAAACATATGCTAGCTTTTTTTAAATATCTACTTTGGGCAGCTGGAACAATAGTTGCGAATCTTATGAAAATGTTTTATCAAAGCATCTTGTGCACCCGTCTTTCAAAAGCAAAAAAAAAATAAAAAATAAAAATAAAAAATCTACTTTGGGCACCTCAAATGCTATGTGAATCTTATTCAAGTATCCACCTTAGGTGTGGCTCGTGCATTTAATCAATATAAGCATATGTTATTCGTTATGATGCACTAGCTAAAGTCCTGTTTAATCATGCCCTTGTTCGTATGACCAACAAAATGTTTAATTTACCAGAGTTTGAGCCACAAAACCCTTAAAATTCTTGTAAGTTAACTTTGTTAGAAAATAATAATTAAAATAAAATGAAGATTTATGGGATCATCATTCACATCACTTCCTTTTCTAGAGATATCAACAGCAAAATGACAGCAAGACTTTCGTACCGTTGAAGAGCACCAATCAATGGAGTTTATATTGTTTTTATTATGTTTCCTTGTAAAGGACAAACCTTCTTGTCCAATAAAATTGTTTACTGCTTCCTTTGTAAAAGAAAACAAAAAAATAGCAATACATATAAGTTCTCTATACCCTCTTTCAAACAGTCTTTGTATCCTCTTTCAAACATGGTATCAAAGCAGTGAATGATTTTAGGATCATTTTATTTGCTCTTGCTTATCATGTACCAATCAAACAACCAAATATCAGCAGCAAAACACCATGTCTGAGTCAAATGGTGGTTTAACCATAACAATATCACCCTCCAAATAACCAATCTTCTCAAGAATGGCATCTACTCTCAAACACAAAACTCCAAACAAACTATATCTGATAGTTAAAAATTAGCCTAAACCTCAATAGTCAAAACTACATCGGATGATACGAGCCGCCATAGGGGGGAAATCAAAATCCCTATTAACCCATCTAACCACATGTCCACCAGAAACGACTTATATAAAATATGACCGGTGGGAACAAGACGACCTTGTTGTTTTCTCATGGATTATTCAAAATATCGAGCATGCCATTGCTAGTAACTTAACAGAGTATCCTACAGAAAAATCATTACGGGAAACCCTTGTTATCACATATACAAGTGGTATAGACAAGCTTCAAACTTTCGATCTACATGTCAAAGCTAATTAATTCAAGCAAAATGTCGTACCTTTAGAAGAATTATGGATTGTGATGCAAGGTATTTGGGGTGAAATTGAACGACGGGACCCGAACCCAATGACGTGTGCAATCGACATGACCATGTATAACAAAATAGGACTGAACAAAAAAATTTCCAATTTCTGAATTCCCTAGATCGTAAGTATGATCCGATTAAACGAGAAATCTTAAGGTAGGAACCCCTCCCTTCAGTAGAAGGTGCATGCGCGGCTGTTAGAACAGAGACTGCCAATAAAAATATCTCAGGAGGGATCTCCAATGATACACGAAGGGTAGTGATCGGGTTAATTACATATGAGCCAAACAACATCAAAGGATTAGGGCTAATTTCAAAGGTTCGCCGGTCAGACCAGGGGTGGAAACCGACTGGTTCATCATCCTAGATTGTTAAAGCACGATTGAAGTGTACTCATTGCGGGATGTCAAAGCATACGAAGGAACAATGCTTTAAGCTCGTTGGATTCCCTGAAATGTTGAATAATGGCCACAAAAAGGGGGATAGGATAAAGAAAATGTGGCTGCCACCGTTGGCGGTTCTGAAGCCACCAACAACAGCGGAGACCGGCACAACAATGGTGAACGGAACAGTTCCTTCGGTAGCATCGCATCTGTTGGACCCGTTATGGTATCATGTAAGATACAGAAGGTCGAGTGCATCAATACCGAGCAATTTAATTCTTTTGTTACATGGCTAATGGCTAATGGATAATAGTTTATGTGATAAAGAAGAGGCATAAAGACAATTTGAAAATTTTAAAGTGGGCAATATTTCAATACTTCCACCACCTCTTGCATTACAACCACGAATATTTTGATGCACCATTTTTGTCCAGATACCCAAAATTAATCGAAGCAAACTTGATCCATGCGCTGAAAAGTGTGTATTTGTAGGCTATGGTGTCAACCAAAAATGGTGTCAATGTTATAGTCCAACAAAACGTCATGTATATACCACTATGAACTGTGACTTTTCTTGAAACAGGATTCTTTTATACCTCCCAACTTAGTGATGAGGGGGAAAAAGAGTAAGACACACTAAGTTGGCTAAAATGGGTATCTTCGTCCATATACATCAATAACAACACCAAAGATGAGTCACCAACCCCACATCAATCTGGTGGACCAAAAATTAGTGCTATAATCCCAAATCCTCCCGACCTAATACATGAGGTAAGTAATACTAAGATACCTGAAAATATAATTGATGAAGAATCTCATGATATTCATGAAAATATTGATATAACTAACAACCATGAGATAGAAGTAAAACAAACAATGCAGGTGGAACAAGAAGAACATATACAAGAATAAAATAAAGAAGAAGAAACCACCGAGAGATATGTCCTCCCACCAAGAGTCATTAAAGGAATTCTAGCAAAATGTTACTCTCCAGAAATACAATCCAAATCTTCTAGGTATCCCATGGTGAACATAACCGAAGGGAACCTATCCAAAGAAGACAAAGCCTTTATCGCTTCTCTTTGGACAAAGAAGCATCAAGTGATCTATATATCCTGGTTTCCCACTACATATTAGACATAGACACGACTAGACTTAGATATTTTGTTTTGCCAAGTCCATCTTTGTAGGGAGCATGTTGAAAGAATTCCTCTAACTGTAAACATTGAACTTAATCGGTATCCAACTTACCAAAAAAAAAGGAGTCATAATTCTGAGACCATCACCAATGAAAATTAAAATCCTTGCATTTTTGTTTGAATGTCGGCTCGCATTTGAATGTCCATATACAAGGCAAAGTTGTTTGCCCTTATACTACCAATAACGAGACTACTGATGTAACATCCCCAAAATTTCGATCTAAATATGACAAGTTAGTAAAAGTAAAGGGATTAAAAAAATGAAAATTCTGATTTATTAACCCATCGCGATACGCGATGGGAACGTCATAGAAACCCAAAAAGGGCGGTGTCGCGATACGCTACGGCCCAAGACATTAAGCCATCGCGATACGCAATGACAAGGATAATAAAAGGATGACACGTGTCCACCACGTGGCAACACGTGGCAGATGTGTCAGGACACGTGGCGACACGTGGCGCCCTCTAGACAACATGAGTCATCACGATACGCGATGACCATGAGAAAGGGTCCATCGCATATCGCGATGGAGCCCAATTTCAGCTATAAATAATAGGTGTTATGGCTCATTTCTCTTCACACCACCCCACTCTCTCTAGAAATACTTTCTCTCTCTACATCGTTATGCGTGCTGATCATCGTTTGACACGCCGAACATCGTAACCCGTACCAAATACCCGGTGATTCCTCGAAGTACGTGCCACGACACGACGGCCCCTGAACGTTGCCTCGATTTACGTGCCAAGAAAGGTAGATCAAGAATACCCTGACATTCGTGCAAGTGCGAACGTGTTGTCGAAAGTCTCGATAATTATTAAGCTAAGCAAGGTAGGGGTTCTGCCGAAATAAAATATTATTATTCTAAAGGTTTAGACCCTAGTCGGGGGTATAGCCTAGACCTTGATCAAATTTAAAATGTAACAATTAAAATAATTTCTTTATGATTAAGAAATACAAAATTATATAAACAAAGGTTATAGCAAAAATGTAGTTTCTTCATGATTAAGAAACCTAAGCTTTTACATACAAGGATATAGTTGAAATGTTTAAGAAAAGTAAAAGTCTATATACAAATGTTATAGTCAAAATAGTGTTTCTTTATTATTAAGAAACATAAGACTTAAACATACAAAGGTTATAGATCAATGACATTTCTTCTTGAAGAAGAAACATGTCGTAAACATTTCTTCTTAAAGAAGAAACATAGTACATGATTAGCAAATAAAGAAAATGAATTCATGTCCAAAATATTTTATACAAACAAATGATCAATTAAGGTTTAAGCTATCAAAACCAAACTAGAGGTCTGTAGCCGGATTAAAAGACGATCCGGGTATTTATATAAACCTATTTCATTATAGGTCAGTCATTCATTCATTTAAAGATTTTCAAACGAGATCACCACATCACTCAGAACAGACAATCACAGGTGAATACGTTAAACCTGTAACAACTCGAGTTTTCAAAACTTATGATTTATACCCATTACCCGACCCTTTTCGTAATTTGGGTAATTTGATTAAAAAAAATCTCGTACCATTTGAATATGTTATCATTTTATTTATTTAACTATTGTTACAACTTTGTTAATATGCCAAAATAACCCTTCAACAAGTTTTGAACTCAAAATATATCAAAGTTAAACTACAAGTACCATTATGCAAATATTACAAATTAATATCCATTATCATTTTCTTCAACCCTTCAGCCAAATCTGGATCCAAACCCACACCCATCACAGAAAACCCGCAACATAGACCCGTTTAGATCCAACCCGAAATCCATAGTTTACTTGATCCTTAATTAACGCATTCAATTCAGGAATTGATCATGCAAAATCGTTTACATACCAAATACAAATCACAAAGACTCAACTAATTAGGAAAACAATATTTAATTGATACGAATTTACTAATAAACGAGCCGTCTCTAACCCAATTGGGGATTATTCCATTAACAAGTCATAATAATCAAATTAATCTAGTATGCATCTTCTCTTTCACCTCGCGATTCAAGCCCACATAGTTAATTGTATTTTACGTGCTTGCTGTTATGTGTTCCGGTTCATTCTTTAGGCCGTCGTTCGTTGTCATCATTCACCATCAATCCAAATTGATTTCAGGTAATTAAAAGTTTTTTTGTGGTCGGTTTTGAGTGGGTAACAAAAGCCCCAACAAAATTTAATCAAACAGTGATTGAATTGGTCAATTGTAATTCTAGGGTTCTTATCAATTGGGGGTTATTTCAGTTTCTGAATAAAGGGTATTATTTTCAGATATTACTCAACTGTCTTTTTAGTTCAACTGGTTTCAATGTTGTGATTATCAGGGTGCTGGCCAGGGACGCGAGTTCGAACCCCGGCCAGTCCCTTTTTGCTTCTTTATTATTTGATTTGTTGTTTTAAGCATATTAATGATTTTATAAATTATCATAATTAATATTTAATATAAAATAAACATAATTTTATTAAACCGACATCTTGGAATTTATGTTTCTTCTCAAATCTTGTTAAAAGCTTTCGTTTACGTGTATATGTGTGTGTGTGTGTGTGTGTACGTATGTACTATAACTACATTTTTATTAACAATAAATCATCGTGATTTTATTAGAACCTGACAACATTATTGGAGCTTCTTGACGTTGAACTTCTTTATAAAATTTGCTTATATTGTTTTTTATACATAAAAATATATATTATATGTATGTATCATTCTTTATAAAAATCATAATAGTTGTTTTTTTAGAGGTACTAACTATATTCATAAAATTTCATTTTCGTTAAATATTACAAGATATAAACTGTTTGATAAATACATATTTTAACGATTGTAATAAATTATTACTAGTTATATTTAGATATGTACTCATTTATAATTGCGTTATATTTAGTTAAATATTATTTAAATAGTTATATAATTATTACTCATGTTTATTTACTTTAACTAATAATAATGATTTCACAATAATAATAACCATAGAGATCGATCAATCCATAACTTACTAATCATAAATCATAACACAAGTCGCATCGAAATCTTAATTTGTTAAATTATGTTTTGTCTTTTATAATTAACTCATATTACTAATATTCAAATAGGAATTCTTGTCGTTGTATCCCGAAGGGTTCATCATTCTCATATCATCATTTTTATTTCGTTCATCCGATCAGGTGAGTAATCACTCCCCTATTTTACTTATTTTCAAATGTTATGGGGACACTTGCGTACCATTTATCATATTATTTATCTTATTATTTCTCAAACGCAAACTGTGATCTTTGTGCTGTGTATCAATTTAATGATTGCATGTTACTTGCTATTTGCTTACTTGCTTACTTGAATCGCATTCGGAGAGGTCCAACATAATCTCATTATAGTATGATCATACGACCGTCGTAGTGGCCGGAGCCCGATCGCATTGGCAATGGTTTCACCGACACCTCATTTTTGGTAACAATGCCCATTCGCATGGCAACGGTTTTGCCCTTTCTTTATGGTTGATTGTTTATGTATGTGCTATGGTTTAATTGGTTATACTCACAGATAACAGTTTTGCCTATTTTTATTCACTTATATCATTATATGTTATTACCATTTTTGTTTGTGTCAAACTGGTGATCTACTCACTCAACATGTGTTGTTGACAAACATATATTTTGTACGCATTTGCAGGTTATAGATTTGGATTGCTTATCGAACTGAAGCTCACATAGAGATGACTTTAGGATAAAACATATACAAGAATAGTTGGTTTTGTATTTGTAATTTTCTTTATTTTTGTTGTATATGAATATTGTTTGATAATAAATAAATTAATTAGATATTGTCGCTTTATAATTTCATGATAGTAACCTTGTAAGCTGTGACAATCAGCTCACGCCCCGACATTTCCGCCTTAGGTTGGGGTGTGACAAAACCTTTTTCAATCAGTCAAGATAAACGGGTTGTTTATCTTAAACAAGGACAGTCAAATAAAGATTTATGAGATTACATGATCCCTATTTAAATACAAGATAGAGAATAAAAGCAAAACTCAGACCGAGTAAACATGCGTCTGTATCCAAACATAATTACTTAATCTAGTTTATCAATCAAGGCTACGTGGCCGCAGACTAAAGATCATAATAAAAGTTCTCCAATGGGTGTCCAACTCTCGGAGAACCGAAATTGTGTGTGTATGGCAAGTGGTACAAATCCCAAAAATAATAAGACGTTTCTGCTGAGTGTGTTCAAGAAAACTATCTTGTCAATGAAAGTAAGATTTATAAAACATTTTTAGAGTCAACGATTCACCAGCATATCGTTGACGTATTATTTCCCCCAATATTTCAGGAAATAAAGTTAGCACAGGTAGCAAGGAATTATAGCCATCCAAGAAGATAGATGTTCGCAAGGTAGAGATGATTAGTTTTAAATTATTAAAATATTGCAAACAATATTTAAACAAGTTTTATAAAATCAAACAAGGTTTATAAATCAAACCCTCGAATATGTATTATTCGAGAAACTTTCCAAATAAGTTAAATGTTTTATTATTTACAATTAATCAAAAGTATATTAATATTTTATTATAAATAAAAGACTTCTGCTAAACTCTGATATAATAACAAAACTGGTACCAACTATTGGTCACATGCCTAGGCCCTAAATCGGGGGTGTGACAGGTTGGTATCAGAGCCATCGATCTTAGAGAATTATGTATTTAATCATACCTAGGCTTTGATCAGATTCAAGTTTATGATAATCATTAGTATTCAATTAAGGATATTAAAATAATCATTGAATGATTAAAAATTAAATATGAATAAGATATAACAAGTACGGATAAGATAGGAAAACACGCTCCTATCCCTAATATAACCTCGTACAGATGTCCGATCGTCGATCTAGCCAAGAAACAGTTCAAATTCGATCAGGTAAAGGAAAAGGCTATATGGGAACATCTTTTCTCCTAATTCCTATATCTAGTGATGAAAGTTCATACCAAACGGCAATGGAGAAAGATTCAGATTCGTTTGATTCTAACATCCCGCTAGCCCAGATTATTCCAAATCAGAACACGTATGGAGACGTATCAAGTAGATCCAAGAAACCAGTGGTGTCGAAAGGAAAGGAAGCAATGACTTATTCAAAAGAAATCCTCAGGGACAAGAATATTATTCAACAATGCAAGATCTATGCTTTACCCACACTGAAGGTGAACGTCAAAACATGGAAATGTATGACATTGAAGATGATTCAACTCATTATGAAGTCAATGTCACCAAACTAACTGAAGCAATGCTCAAGGAAGAAATGTATGTTGAGGAAAGGCGAAAAGATAAAGTGAAAGGAGAAAACACCAACAAAGGCAACAAGATCAAGAAGCTAATTATTCAATGGAAGAAATAAGAATCTTAGTAGTTGTAAACAATACAATTGTAATAAATGTCGTGCAATCTTGTAACGACATACATAAGAGATATATTTGAAATCGATCTTATTCAAACTAAGTTTTTGAACCTAAAGATGGAAGGCACTAATCTCAAAGAATACAATACTAAGTTTCATGAGTATTGTAGATTAGTACCACACTTGGTAATACCCGAATCCAACAAAGTAACCCGCTACATTTGGGGCTTACCTCGGGAAATTAGAGATATGGTAAGATCTCATTTGCCTCATACTGCTGATTCAACCATCGAATTAGCCGGTTATCTTGTGAATGGTCTTATCAGAAATCAAGAAGAAGATAAGAATGGTGAAGCAAAGAAAGAAGAAACCGAGGAAAAGAAAACGAAGAAGAACAAAGAAAAAGAGGAAGGGTCGTTTAAATTCACAAGACCAATCTGTCATAGCTATGGAAAAAGACATCACGTGAAATTTTTAAGACCAACCAACTTTCCCAAAAATATTCCATTGATCAAATGCAACTTTTGCAAGAAACTCGGTCATTCGGAAGACGATTGCAGAAGGAAAACACTTGTATGTTTTTGCTGTGGAAAAAACGGACACTTCAGCTCAGAATGCCCGAATAAGACAAACAACGCAAGTGAAATCGGTGCTAGGAAAGGAAAAGCTAAAATAAATATATTAAACGCACAAGAAGCATCCGACAATCAAGAATAGAAGAAGACAAGAGTATGCCAAGTGAATGTTCAAAATCCTAAGGGCATTAGAAATAACCAATAGTTTAGTTAACTCTTGTAAACTGTTTGTAATCTCATTTTAAACGAGAAATGTTGTAACTATATAAGGGTATTTAAATCCCTAATGTATAAAGAAAGATATTAGCATATAGATCATGTCTTTTACACAAGAATACTTATATATGCAAAGGAAAAGAGATAGTAAAATTTTTATTCAAGAAACTATCTAGTATAGAAAGATGAAACAAATGAATTAAATTAAGACATAAGAATATGTCTACTCAAGGAAAATCAGTTATCCGAACATTTAAAGTTCAGGAGTATGATTGATGAAAATAAACGGAAGGAATCCGTCAAGATCATAAAGTAAAGAATATTATTACTCAAAATATGCAAATCTTGAAAAGTATCAAGATAAGTAAATTAAAAGGATTCGATAGACTGAATCCAAGAAGCAATCTTGTTAACAACAGTAAATGTTTAGAATACAAGGGTAAGGTAAATAGTTAAACACAACTGGCCACTGTGCTTAGCAATTTACAGTTACTTACGATATTCTGAACTATTAACTGAATACATCATCCAACGATATGAGTTAATAACAAATCATAGATCGCAACCATTCAAATAGTTCAAGTTAAGCTCAAGCAGCTGATTAGAAAGAGTCTGATAAGTAAACCGATAAGCAATGAATCACTCACAAATCTCGAGGACGAGATTCATTCCAAGGTGAGGAGGATGTAACATCCCCAAAATTTCGATCCAAATATGACAAGTTAGTAAAAGTAAAGGGATTAAAAAATGAAAATTCTGATTTATTAACCCATCGCATATCCAAGGAAACATCGTGATACGCGATGGGAACGTCACAGAAACCCAAAAAGGGCGGTGTCGCGATACGCTACGGCCCAAGACATTAAGCCATTGCGATACGCGATGACAAGGATAATAAAAAAGATGACATGTGTCCACCACGTGGAAACACGTGGTAGATGTGTCTAACAAGATGACATGTGTCCACCACGTGGTAACACGTGGCAGATGTGTCAGGCCACGTGTTGCCGCGGACAACATGAGTCATCACGATGCGCGATGTCCATGAGAAAGGGTCCATCGCGTATCACGATGGATCCCAATATCAGCTATAAATAGGAGGTGCTATGGCTCATTTTACTTTACACCACCCCACTCTCTCTCTCTTTAGAAATACTTTCTCTCTCTACATCGTTTTGCGTGTTGATCATCGTTTGACGCGCCGTACCTCGTAACCCGTACCAAATACCTGACGATTCCTCGAAGTGCGTGCCACCCTAAAATAATCCGACATTCTGCCTATAAGTGCGTGCACGACCCGACGAACCCTGAACGTTGCCTCGATTTGCGTGCCAAGAAAGGTAGATCAAGAATACCCCGACAGTCGCGCAAGTGCGGAAGTGTTGTCGAAAGTCTAGGTAATTATTAAGCTAAGCAAGGTAGAGGTTCTGCCCAAATAAAATATTATTATTCCAAAGACTTAGACCCTAGTCTGGGTATAGCCTAGACCTTGATCAAAATTAAAAGGTAACAATTAAATAAAGATTTTTTTATGATTAAGAAATACAATATTATATAAACAAATGTTATAGCAAAAATATAGTTTCTTCATGATTAAGAAACCTAAGTTTTTACGTACAAAGGATATAGTTGAAATGTTTAAGAAAAGTAAAAGTTTATTTACAAAGGTTATGGTCTAAATAGTGTTTCTTTATTATTAAGAAACACAAGACTTAACATACAAAGGTTATAATTAAATGACGTTTCTTCTTGAAGAAGAAATATCATAAACATTTCTTCTTAAAGAAGAAATATAGTACATGATTAGCAAATAAAGATGTAACATCCCGTTTTTCGAGTTTCGGTTAATAAAATGAAATACGAGTTATTATGAGTCGGGCTGGTGTTGGGTTAAATGGATATGGGTTATGGACTTGGGTTATGAAGGAAAGAGGGAAAGACCATGGGCTTAAGCCCATGATCCATAATTATATAAACCTTTAATCACACATTTAATTCATTTTACACATATTCCATACACCGCCAAAACACACACTTAAGCTCTCTCTCATCTTGCTCTCTCTGGCCGAACCATAGGAGAAGAAACGATCCCGACCCAAGGTAATAATAGTATGATGTTTCATGAGCTTAAACCCGTTAGATATGGTCACGAAACGACGAGCCGACACCGTTAAACCGTTAGAGTCACGAAGTCCGGGTGGAATCGGGTATAGACCGAACCTAAGATGAGCTTAGGGGTCACCCTAGCTCAGATCTGGATCGAACGGGACGAAAAACGGAGAAAACGATGGAGAAATAAGTTGGATCTCGTTTTTCCGGCGAGATCCCAGTTTTTCCGGAAAAGGCGGCGCCGGAAAGTGGTCCGAGGTTAGAGGAATGTCAGAGAATGTTCTGACATTCTCTGACCTAAACCTAATTCGTTAGCGGGGAACTAACGAATTAAGGGTGATTCGCCTGGTGGTTCGTAACAGGAAACCTAACGAACTAGACCAAGTTCGTGTTCAATTCGTTAAGGGGAGAAGATAACGAAGTACCCTTGATTCGTTATAGTCATTCGTTAAGAGAAATAGCGAATTAGAAGGACCAATTCGTTACACGTACTGAACCAGTTCGTTAAAAGGTCCAATTCGTTAAAGGGTTCAATTCGTTACAAAGACCAGTTCGCTAAGATAAGCCAATTCATTAAAAGCAATGTAACGAACTAGAAGTTTAACAAAAGGACAGAATGGTCCCTGAACTTAGAAAATTTAATTACAAAGAAGCCGTTGAACTTTTAAGTAGCAAATTAATTGATGATTCAAAATGCTAAAGGAAAATATGATAAGACAGTTAATAGAAATAAATTTTTCCAAGCTGACCTGGCAGCTCGACCCCAGCCAGGGGCTCTGCCCTTTCACCCTGCTAGGGGCTGCCGCCCCTAGACCCCCACCCCCCGTTCATTGAGGGTTATAACTAGATTAGAAACACGATGTGAGTAGTGATATTTAATTGATACGTGTAATTGTTATACAGTTAGTCGTGCTAAGCTCAAGAAAGGATTAACTATAAACGGTGAACGTAATCGCGTTCAGGTG
>NW_027503866.1:0-32473 GCF_021521415.1 Bidens hawaiensis
AAAATAACAATGTTAGGAGAGAGAGCTTGTAATAATCTTTGAGAAAACCACAAGGTTTTAAACAAGATATCTCCAGATGATCAACCTATACTAGACTCAATCAATACCGACTCGTTGATTTTTATATATAGTGCATATATAGATTCTATGGTACATATACTTTTTGAAAATCAACACAAAGTAAAGCGTGAGGTTGTTTTTCTGTAGTTTGTCTAGAAGAACAAATGGAAGAAAAAGCAAAAGAGAACAAAGGCTGCTATTTTGTTGTATCCATCGCTGCTACGTTTGTACTTTGCTGGTAACACGTAAATGGTGAGTCTTATTCAAACGGGGATTTTTTTGGATGAGAGAGTTGATGTAGATTTAATTTGTGAACTTTTCGTTGTAAGTGTGCTCGTCTATGTTAGTCCGGGCTTGTTTTTTTTATCTTGTGGTTTATCTTCGTCTGCAAGATTTTAGGGCTCCTAGCTAATTGCTAGAAGGTTCCTGTTTTGGTTTAAATATATTCGCCCTTTCAAAATAAAAAAACAGTACATTGGTTTTTATCGTTTCATAAAGTTTTCAACTTTTTCTTTATTTCAAATTACATGGTTTATTGTTTATATTAGGAATCTATGATACAAATTATCCTTCCATTTAGTTATTGTAACTTAACTAGTATTAACACGTGCTGTGGCGGGCGGTGTAAACCGTGGAAAAGTATTTTTTTACGTTTTATCGAACTCGATGTTGAAAGGGGGCATTACCCGCGCTTTTGCAACGAGCGACGAGACTATTAAGACGAACAAAAAGTAGACGTAAAAATGTTCAACCATTCACGTTCATTGTCACATGTTAACACACAAAAAATTAGACCAAATCGTAAAACATTAAAAAGAAGAATAGGGGACTAGCGTGTTGTGACTGGGACCATTAAATGGGAAAAATACATGGCAAAAACTTTGAAGCACACACACGTTGTAGCTCAAAAATCTAAATATATGATATCTGGGGATTGACAATATCTATCAATATCTTAAAAGAGAACTACTGATGGATTGAAATGAATAAACATATAATCTATGTTGTAAACGTTTTAGCTTGTTCTAAAGTAAAAGTTGAGCATCAAAAGCTATCAGGCATATTGCAACAGTTAGAGTCACCAGTCTAAAAGTGGAAAATGATAACCATGAATTTTATTACCAAGCTTCCACAAACATATCGTGGAACGATATTATCGGTGTTATTATTGACAATTTAACAAAATCTACACACTTCTTGGTAATGAAACAAACTTATACGATGGATAAATTAACACATCAGTACGCAGATGAAACGTGAATGATTCGCGTGACATGGGACGTAAATATGAAATTCGTATTAACAACCAAAGAAACATCAGAATTAATCTATATAAATCCTAAAGAAAAATAAGTAAAAAATAAAATCACATGAATTAAAATTTGAAATTGAAATTGAAATTGAAATTGAAATTGAAATGCTCATTTCCATAAAAATCTCACAAATTTTTTGAATAGCCAATTGAAAAATATATCAAACTTAATATAAGTAGTGAAATCAAATTGAAAAATCGAGTGTTCATCTACCACCATGACTCTTCGTATTTCAAACCATAAGAATAAATGATATATACAAATAAAGAAAATGAATTGAAAATCGATTATTCATGCATCACCATGACTTTTCGAATTTTCAATTTTAAACCATAATAGTAAATGAATATATAAATAAAATAATCGAATTGAAACTCGACTATTCATGTATCACCGTGACTTTTCGAATTTTCAATTTTAAACCATAATAATAAATGAATATATAAATAAAATAATCACATTGAAACTCGACTATTTTCGTATACAACACAAAAATCAAAATGCGTAATTAAATCGAACCAAAAGCTGGGTATTCGTGTATCACCACGACTTGGCAGACTTTCAATTAAAACACATACATTGAGGGTCGGAGTCACACGTCGCATGAACTACCATGACTTGTGTGATATCATTAGGAGTGCAACCATATTCCTTTTCACAAAGAGGATATGGTCACGTTGAAACCTTCAAAGTTGTGATTCATATGACGTTGGGGTGGTATGTTTTTGCCTAATAAGTTTCATGCCCTTTCCAAACTCTCCAGGTAAGCAACTGGGTCTCGCATCTGATTTGGATTTATGCGCATTGCTTATCCTTATGTGTCAATAACCTTGGTGTGAAGATTTCAGAAAACAAGCACGATCATCTTCTAGTTACTACATACCCGCCATGTAGAATCATCTTAAGAAGAAGAAATATCGGAAACAAAAAAAATCGATTTTTGAAAAAATGTTTGAAAATCTTTGTTTTAGGCATACGCCTTGGACTTGTGTGTGATGTTTGTGTACATGAGGCAAAGTATAGCAGTATTTGTGTACATGAGGCATAAACAAATCAATAATAGCCAAATAATAATCATGTGCATTGAATAATCAAATATGGCCCACATAATTTATAAAATGCAACCCTAAATAAATAAAAATAAGCTATAACCAACTAGAATACTATGTCTAATGTCCTATCTTATAGTCACGTTTCGGATACTAATCTGTAACACCCTGACTAAAGCGGAAACGCCTGTGTGTGACGTACAGATTGCTCAAAGCACATGTGACACTATTAAGTGACGATATGATCATTAATCAATTTAAACGTCAAGTACACAAGTTTGTAAAAGAAATACAAGGAGATTACAAAAACAATTTAACAACTCGTCGTTTATTAAGATTAAAGCAAAACTTGAAATGACAACCGAAAACACGTTAAAGAAAATGAACGATCGAACCTCACAAACTATAAATAAAAAAATATAATAATTAATTAATAACAAACGGGATTGTAAAGTTTAAAGAATACTAAATCAAATGAATAAATGATAAGATAAAAAACAAGGAAAAGATCAAAATGGAAGATGAAATAAAAAATCAGTTTTTTTAGACATGAATTGTTCTTTTTTGTTTAAGGTATTTAAAATATCAAAAATTTTTGTTATAAATCAAAATTTTCAGTCTACCAAATTAGAATGTTTTGAAAAACTTTCATGTAGAAAAGTTGTACAAATCTGTATCCTAAATAGGCCAAAACAGCCATGTAAATCAGAGGGTATGAATCTGCGCACTGTTATAAAATATTGATTGCGAATTCATTCGAATGAATTAAAATGCATAAAAATAATTTTTAGAATCATTTTTCAATGAAATTTATCATAGTATCCGGTATTGCACTTTTTCAGTTGATTATGAACAAGATATGCCTCGTTCTTTGACTGTTAGATCTAATGTCAAAACTGAATATTGCTAGATGCAATGTTTTAACGATTTTGAAAAGGATTTTGATAAAATAAAGTATGGACTTTTTCGGATATGATTATATATCATTTTATGAGCATATATCATCAAAAATTACTTGGGTCCTTTGAATATTTTATAACGATTCAAAAAATAAAAAAAATGTAAGAACGTTTCAAGTGTGACCTTAGTCGATCATCTCCTTGTGTTCTTTGTCTCATCCACCATATACCACCATGGTGCATAGATTATGTGGATTCCTAGACATGATTGTGTTATGGTCATGTAACCATTTTCTTAACTAGTATGAACAAGAATTAAAATAAATAGAAATAAGATGATGAAGACTTAAATAATAAAATCCTAACTTTGAAATGAAAAAAATAAAGACATGATTCTCTTGAACTTGTCAAAGAGTGATGCAAAGAATGAAAGTGATAGGAGTAGGTTATTATTTATACTAAAATGAGAAGGTTACTGTTAAAAATATTTTAATGACAAAATTGATTAGAAGAGTGTTTTGGGGAGGAAGTTTGACCATAATTGAATGATGTATGATGATATTTTTCATCTTAAAAATAAAAATAAATTTATGTAAAAATAAATGTGACATAACTAAATTAAAAGGGATGTACTTTGGTTACGCATCAATAATAATATTTTTTTGATATTTAAATATAGAAAAATCATGAATGTTATAATATATATATATATACATACATGTTAAGAATAAAATGTATTTGATCTTGCTTCTATATATACTTACATACATACATACATGTATTAGTAATGATTAGTATCATTAAATAACATTGGAAAGAAAACTATTACATAAAAAATATGTAATATATGGCTATATGTATAATTAACCGAATCACATCGAATAATAAAACGAGCCAGTTTAATAAATACAATAAAATTATAGAAATTGATGAATGTCATATGCAATACATAAAATACATGAAATGAAACTTGATATATTATATATATATATATATATATATATAAATATATATATATATATAATATAAAATATATATATATATATATATATATAAACAAAACCAAAAATTTAAATGGGTCGGGTTTTCGGGTTTAAAATTTAGCGAATGTTCCATCTTCTCGTAACCACCCTTCTGTGTAAGTAGTGAATATTCTTATCGGAAAATGAGAGAGTGCCTCCTTTTTACCAATAATACTCATGTTGTATTTATACCCGAAGGGTAGGAGAAGGATTGGCCAGCTGTCCCACTTAAACGGAGCTTCCTATTCTCATGGTTGTGCATGATAGTGGCTCCTGATTGGGTTAGACAGTATAGGGTGTAAGGTTTTTTGTCATGGACAGGTACCAGCGTTAGCATTTCCTCATTGGTTCAACGTGCGTCCATACACAGTGCCAGGATCTTAACCGGTGGTTAGTGTTTTCTTTGCCACGTGTCCGTTTATGCCTTGCCACGATGAGTCCTCCGCTATGAGTGCTATAACTTGACAAGTCTTTATTCCGTGGAAGATATGTTCCTTACCACGGAGGGTATTCTATCTGCGGGGAAATCTTTCTGCCTCGTGGAGGACTTATTATTTACATGATGTATTTGGTACCTACCTCCACAACTAGTATCTGCTGTCACACCCCAACCTAAGGCAAAAATGCCAGGGCCGCGAACTGGTTGTTCACAACTCTCAACGGGTACTATCATGCAATAATTAAAAGTGACACTAGTTATTAAATTCAATTAAATATTTCAAATTATTTAAATACAAAATCTTGAAATAAAAGCAACAATAAGAATACAAGTTTAAATTAAGATAATTCTTGATTAATTCTTCAAGCATGAATCATCCCTAAGTTCTTCACCAATCATGAAATTAATGTTGGTGCATAATGCCAGTAGTTCAGTATCTCGGGTTTATTTGTGTCTGTAATCGTTTATATTGTTCGTTTGTCTTAAACTTGTTCTTATATGTTCGCCGTGTTTAAGCGAACTTGAAGTTAGCGAAGTTATGACAACTTCGCCTAGTATGTTAGGCGAAGTTGTCAAGTTTTATAAACCCTTAACTTTGGCTGTATTGGTTAGACTTTTGATCGATTGGTTTTGTGACCCTCTGAATCACGTGTTTGTCTTGTGGCTATTACACCTTGCAATATATCAAGTATTATTACATATCCTCGTGTGTTTACATATATTCAACGTATTAATCGTCTCGACACTCGTATCGTATACGTGGGGATTCCGCACCCTCGTGTTACGAGATACTCTTGTGTAGATCCTGGCTAGGAACCTACAATTTGTATCAGAGCATTTTTGCTCGTGATTGTGTGGTTCGGGATTGTCACACGGGTGTTAGATCGTTTCGTTAGACTATTCGCGGAACGAGTTTACGTTGAAATACCTAGTTTTTGTCAGTTGTTCCTCATCACTCATCAAATACACTTTCAAATCACCCTCTCGTCCCTCGAAATCGACCTAACTAAACCTGCAAAACTCCTTTGTTCTTTCGACGAAATTTCCGTCAACCATACTAGGGTTTTAGCGAACATATAGGGTTTCAGCGAATTTGTATACCTAGCGAAGTTGTGTTTTCAGCGAATTTGTGTAGCAAGCGAAGTTGTTAGTAGCGAAGTTTAGAGTCTACGAAGTTATCTTTAAGCGGAGTTACTAGCGAAGTTGTGGTAACTTCGCTTCTTAATGCACACAGAATCTTATTTTTGAATTCTAAACCTCGTTTCGTTCAAGTATGCCTTCGATAAACATCACTGAACTGGTAAAGATGGAGGTTGAAGCTGGTTCAACAACTAAAGCTCCAAAACTGCTTAAAGGTACTGATTTCGTTGCATGGAAAGATAGATTTGAACAGTATGTGAAGTATGAAGACGCAAAGATGTGGGTATACATTCAAGACGGGTACATTCCACCTACATCCATGTTTGAAGATCGTGAACAGATTAAGAAGTACAGTAAGATGGAAGTTGATGAAAAGAAAATGTATGAGGCAAAAAGTAAAGCGTATGCAGCTATAACAATGACACTTCCACAAGAGATTCTTCATACTTTCAAAAAATACAAAACTGCTAGAGAGCTGTGGAAAGCACTAGAGAATAGATATGAAGGAAATGTTGAGATACGAACCTCCAAAACAAAGTTGCTGAAAACCCAATTCTCAGTATTCAAGTATCTGAAAAATGAATCACTTGATGACATCATCACACGATATTATCATCTGATGAACGAGCTAAATAACTACTCCATTGAATACAAGGAAGAAGAGATAGTGGAAAAGCTTCTTGATGCTCTCCCACCAAAATGGGAGATGTACACTGTTCTGATGAGAGAAGATAAGGAATTTGAGAAGATTGATTTGGAAAAGGTGGTAAATAAGTTACGGAATTTTGAACTTAACATGGCTCGAAAGGAGAGACCTACTGATGTGGTTCAGGATCCGCGAATGTATGGTGCTAAAGTCACTCCAAACTCAAGTTCAAAAACTGAATCCACTGCCTATTACTCAAAGGGGGAACCAAACTCCACTCCAGATGGTCATGTGATTCTCAATATGGATGGTGATGTTTGTTTTGTAGAAGGAGGTAGTAGTTCGTCTAAACCTCAAACCACAGCCGGTAATTTCTCAACCAATGCTTCTAGTAAGAACTACTCATAGATGCCTATGAGTGTGAAATCAGCTGAACAACAATTTGCTTTTTATGCCTCTTTCATTGCATCTTATGGGAATTACATCAAAAGAAAAATAGTAGACACTGCTACTTTGGATGAAGACTATGATCAGATCGACGCTGATGATCTGGAAGAAATGGATCTGCAGTGGAAGATGGCGATGATAGTAAGAAGGGTAAAGAGATTTATGAAGAAAACTAGTAGAAAGTTCGTGGGAGAAAGACCGGGGTTTGATAAGTCAAAAGTTGGTTGTTATAACTGTCAACAAAATGGTCACTTTGCTAAGGAGTGTACAAATGAGAGGGTCGAACGAAGCCAAAACAGGCCTGCTCAACAGGATGGGGGTGGAAGTGAAAACAAGGCTATGGTATCTCAGCAAAACGGAGGATACAACTGGAATATACAAGTTGAGGAGGTGTTCGAACAGGAAAATCTGGTGAATATCGAAACTGGAGGAAGTGACAAAGAGATGGGGGAAGATCAAGCATACGAACGATCAACTCTCAGAGGTATGTTCTGAATCTCATTGTGAACGTTGTGAAAAACTGTCTGATCAATTGAAAGCATTAACTGATCAATTTGTTAGTTTGGACACTCAATTTAAAAATCTAGAAGAAGAACAACACTATTCTAAAACTAAAGAAAACAGCTACTCGGTAAAAATAAAAGCCAGTGAAAAATACATCAGAAGTCTTAAAGCCACCCTAGCTGAAAAAATACAAGTGATTGATCTTAGTTATGAAGTGTTAGAAGAAAAGACCAAACTAATAGCTTAAAAAGATAAACAGATAGTTGATTACCAGGTAAAAGTGGTGGAACTGAACAGAAAAATTGAACAATTTAGAAATTCTTCTACGATGTTAGATCACATCATAAGTGTTCAACATTCCCCGGTTAACAAAGGGGGAATTGGATTCTCAGAAGTTTAACCACCATACAACAATAACTATACATATAATCCTAGTAATCAGCAATCTGCGAATGTTGAAATTAGTCAGACAGTTCCAATAAAAGTTTCTGCTAAAGAAACTGAAGTCAATGAGAGTGAAACAAGTAAGATAAGTTCTAATGTCACAAGTTCTGTCTCGTCAAATTCGGACAAGTCGTCCGAATCGGGTGAGATAAAAGAAGAGGTTTTGTTAATAAAACGTGGGGAGGACTATAAGTTTGATAAAAATAAATCTTCCCTAAATCCGTTTGTCCCACCATATGTGAGATAAACTGATAGTAACGCAACCTCAACATCTGCAACAACTTTTGAGACGAAAGTTCAAAACAACCAGAATAATTTGAACAGAAGTTGTTTTAGATGCAACAGGATAGGACACCTTGTCACTGATTGTCATCTGAAACAGAGAAAATCTAGAAATATGAGGCCTACTAAAACTGAGAATAAAACGAATACTAATTATGATACTGGTAAGAATACTAACACACCAAATTTCAATCATTGGACTAATACAAGATTTCAAAGAAATCAGTCTCGTTTTTTCCCAGTGAATTACCAAACCAACAATTATAACCCCATTAATGCTAGAAATTCACAAAGGTTTGGTTGGCCTCATAGCCAGTCATCTAGAAATTTTCCTTTCAGATCTTACAAATATTCTCCTCAAACTAACTTTGAGCAACCAAGGTACTGGATGCCAGATAACAGGTTTAATCAACCCAAGAACAGAAGGTCTTGGGTCCCTAGGTTTTAATCTATTTCTTTAATTGTGCAGGAACAGTCTAACAGAGCTGTAAAAAATATGTGGGTTGTTGACAGTGGCTGTTCCCGGCACATGACTGGTAACAAGAAATTGTTACGTGACTGGAAGTCTGTTCAAGGAGGAAGGGTTAGTTTCGCAGGAGAAAGTGGAGGAAGAATTAGTGGTATTGGGACTGTGACAAATGGCAGAATAAATTTGGAAAAAGTGAATTTTGTGGAAGAGTTGAAGCATAACTTGTTGAGTGTCTCTCAGATTTGTGACAAAGAATACACCGTTCATTTTACTAAAGATGAGGCACTCGTACTTTATCCTAGTTTCAAGATACCAGAGGCCTGGGTTGTGATGAAAGCTCCAAGAGAAAAGAACACGTATGTAATGGATATGAGATCAACCGAGATGACAACAGAAGAGTCATGTCTTCTGTCAAAAGCAACAGAATCTGAGTCACATTTGTGGCACCGAAGAATGTGTCATATTCATCTTCGCAAGATGAATTACATTGTCAAGAACGGGCTGGTACTAGGGGTTCCTTTGAAGAACTTTAATTTTGAAGACCAATGTGTATCTTGAAAGAAAGGAAAACAACACAAGAAACTTCATCACTCCAAGAAGGTTAACTCAATTGTTAGCACCTTGGATCTGCTTCACATGGATCTCTTTGGTCCTGTGAATGTAAAGAGTCTAGGAGGAACTTCATACTGTTTGGTGGTAACCGATGATTACTCACGATACTCTTGAGTCTATTTTCTAAAGGAAAAAGATGAGACAGTTCAGTTGGTAATTAACTTGATTACCAAGGTGGAAATATTGTTGGGAGGAAGGTCTAGTACATCAGGAGTGATAATGGTACAGAGCTCAAGAACTATCAGATGGAGATGTTTTTCTTAAAGAAAGGGATAGAGCATCAGTACAGCGCCCCATATACTCCGCAACAAAATGGAGTAGCTGAGAAGAAGAATAGAACTCTAATCGAAGGCGCCAGGACCATGCTGGCGGATGCTAAACTTCCCGTGGTGTTCTGGGCTGAGGCTGTAGCTACAGCCTGTTATATCCTTAATCGTGTTTTAACTGTTAAAAGATTAAATAAAACCTGTTATGAACTTATGCATGGTAGAAAGCCAAATTTGAAGGGTCTTGAACCTTTCGGGTCCCCTTGTTCGATATTAAAGACTAACTCTAAATTTGGTGAGAAAGCCGACGAAGGTATCTTAGTTGGCTATGTTGTTGGGACACCCAACAGAAGAGTCTTTAATCTATCAAACAGAAAGGTTGAGGTGGTCTGTAACACTGACATTACCAGTTACAAATCACCAAGGCCTAGCATGGGACCGACAGAGGCTTTTGACTATGATAAGCTATTCAAATCTTTTAATGTACCTTACTTGGATTGTGCAGAAATTGATGAGAAAATGGCCTCACAGATGTTGTATGACGAAGAGGAGGACATTGTACAACGTCCGCAATATAATGAAAATCAACCGACCTCGTCAAATGCGGTTGAAACTCCAACTGTCTCGAATGAAGATGAATTCTACAATCCATTTCACACTCAACCTCAGCCTCACTCTGATGAACTCTCTTCAAATCTTGAGAATAATCTGGAAGTCGGTCCGGTACAGACCACCAAAGTTCTCAAGAATCATCCTTTGGAGAATGTGATCGGTAATCCTTCTGATGGTGTATGTACAAGAAGAAGTTTGGATGAACACACATGTGTGTATGCAAGCATTAAAGACACGGATATTATAAATGAGTGCTTGTACACCTGCTTCATCAGTCAGATTGAACCATAGAATTATCAAATGGCACTGAAGGATAGCTCGTGGGTTGAAGCCATGCAGGAAGAACTGGCACAGTTTGAGAAGATGGAAGTATGGCAGTTAGTTGAAAACCCGCAAGAAGTGAACGCTATCGGTACAAAGTGGGTTTTTAAATGCAAGAGAGATGAGAAGGGGACAATCATAGGCAGCAAGGCAAGATTGGTAGTTAAAGGGTTTAATCAACAGGAAGGAATAGATTACAACGAAGTGTTTGCTCATGTGTCCAGACTCGAGGAATTTGACTGTTTCTGGCATTTGCTGCACACAAAGAGATGAAAGTGTTCCAGTTGGATGTGAAGAGTGCGTTTCTTAACGGAAAAGTCGATGAAGTGGTATACGTAGAACAACCTCCGGGTTTTCCTGACCCAGATTTTCCTAATCATGTGTACAAACTAAGCAAAGCATTATATGGGCTACATCAGGCTCCTCGTGCCTGGTACGCAACTTTATCAGGTTACTTGCTAGAGAATGGGTTTGAGAGAGGGTAGATCGACAATACCTTGTTTGTCAAATGAAAAGGGGGTGATTTTCTACTCGTTCAGGTTTATATGGACGATATCATCTTTGCTGCCTCAAGAGTTACTATGTGTCAGGAGTTTTGAGATGAGCGCCATGGGCGAATTAACTTTCTTTTTGGGATTGCAGGTAGATAAGAAGAAAGATGACATGTTTATTCATCAAACGAAGTACGTCCATGATGTGCTTAAACGCTTCAAGATGGATGATAGTGCCCCATTCGACACTCCAATCTGCGTCAACCACAAACTGGGTGCTGATTTCGAAAGTGATGAAGATGTGGATCCCACTCAATATCGGGCAGTCATAGGTTCTTTGTGACAATCGTCAATTTCAGGTTAACTCCGTTAACTCAACTCCGTCAATTCAGACTTAAAGATCACTGAATCTATAACGCACACCTCATTACATTTAAACTAGGGTTTAAAAGACGCCTGACACTTACTACATGTGTAGTCTTTCGGGAATTGCACCGAAACGCAAACGAGTTGACGCAAACAATTGGTGAATAAACGAAAAACGTCAAAACAATAATTATGTGATAATTATGTGTTAGACTTATGAGTTATGTGATAACATGTTATATAACGTTAACTCAATGTGCAAACTAAGTTAATTAAGCTAGAAAAGTAACATTTGGAAGTGGAGGGACCTAGATGTAACTTGATTATTATTAATAATATTATAAAACCCTAAACTCCTCTTCCTTTCTCTCACAAAAACCGACGGCAGCCCCTTGCTCCCCCTCTCCTCACAATCGGCTCACATACACACACATATCACTTGGTTTTGATCTTGGTTTTTCACAATTGAAGCATCCTACATCCGTTTCTAGCCATCTCCTACCTTCCTCTTGCTTGTATTGGTGTTTTGAAGGTATAATTATAAACCTTAGGTCCGATTTTCATATGTATATGTGTTCATATGTTTTATCTTGATTAGATGATGTATTGATTGTGATTTGATAACTAGAATTGATGTTATCACATGTTAATTGTTTGTGTCTTTGATTTGAGTTCAAACAAAAACCCTAATCATGTATGTAATGTGTAATTGATGTGCATGGATAGTGATTATGGAGTCTAGAGTGTGATATGAATGAATTATGGTTCATAGATGGTTAATATGTTGAGTTTGGATGCAAACAGTTTCTGGACAGATTGTGTTATTGATGTTTAATTGACTGTAACGGGGTGTAAAGGTGAAAATTGGTTGAGATTATTGATACTACAGTAAACTAGGTTGAGTCTAGTTTCTATAGAATATAAATTTGCAATTTTTGGACGTGTAAAAGTTAACCTTTATGATTTTACAAAAACGTTGTCCAAAGCTGAGTTGTTAGACCTGATGTTAGGTTGTTTTGTAAATGTTATATCTCATGAACTACGAGACCAATTGGGTTGGTTCCACTTCTAGAAGTTGACTTATTGAGTTAGGAACCTAACCCAAGTGGTCTTGAAGTTGTCGGATTTTTCATTTAACGGGAATTTCAAATAAAATTCTGTTGCGCATGAATTTGACTGTTATGAGCTTGCTGTAGTGTTTTGATCATTATGATAAATCTATGTGGAATAAAAATAAAATAAAATATGTTCTGGAAACCTAACACATGCATGCTTTAGTGATGAATTTTGGTAAATTAATTGATATACTATGATCAGTGGAATAGTACAATCTTTCAAATAGAATTTTTGTCTCGGTGAAACTAGCTGCTGAATTTTGTGAAAATGCATGAAACATGATAATTGCTAGTTAATTGTTATGTTTTGACCAAATTGCCCCTGTGGGGAATACTTGCTATATAATTGTTATGTTTTGACCAAAATGCCCTTGCGGGGAATAATTGCTAATTGATTGTCGTATTTTGACTAAATTGCCCTTACGGGGAGTAATTGCTAGTGATGTACATTATTAATACATGACACGTAAATAATTGCTCACACACGTATCGTATCACAAATGTACTCGTTAAGTCACACACGATTCACAAACAAACAAGAAACGTATCTTGTGATTAGGAATTATGTGCCGGGTCTAGAGACTCGATATTAGTTCCGATACTTAGAAAATCTCCTTGTTTTAGAACGCTAGAGAGAGTTTTCTGTGACGCGCATCACTTGGTGATTTATTTTGGATTTCTTCGCAAACAGTGAGTTCACTTACCCCTTTAAAACTGTTTTCAAACGCTTTTCACTTGGGGGAGATAACATACTCCGAAAACGCATTTAAGATTTTGTTAATATAGATTATATATCACTTGTAAAGACTAAGTGGCAAACGCAATAACTAAAGTCCTTCATTCACATCGAACCGTTTAATATTGGATAATAGCGAGTCATTGTTGAGTAGTACTATTGGGTTTGACAAACCCCACCCAACGCTAAACTCGACTGGAGGTCGAGTGGGTGTTATCTTGGCTAAACACATACCATGGTCGGGATAGACCTGGTGGCAAGGCAAATGATAAACAGTCAACTTCGGTGTCGAACACTTAGTAATACTTGTTTTATAGGCTAGCTACCTATAGATATATAATTGACATAACACTATCTGGTAACGCAAAACGCTGAACGCAAAACGCTGAACGCAAAACGCTGAACACAAAACGCTGAACGCAGAACGCTGAACGCAAACGCTAAACGCTTTATTTTATATAAACTTGTGAACTCACCAACCCCGTGTTGACACTTTTAGTATGTTATTCTCAGGTAGCCGAGGCGGGCGCGCGGTTTAGGATCATGCATTGCTTGAAACACTTTTAATTATGCAAACTTATTTTAAACTGTTATCATTGGGTTTTAAGTCGTCCTGCGTGACGCAACATTGGTTTCTATGGTTTTACGCTTCCGCATTTAATTACTCGTAAACGTTTTTATGGTTTGATTATAACTAATGAATCCGATCCTGTTAGTTCACACCCTCTGACGGTAAAACCCCGTTAGTGGATTTTGAGGGTGTGACAGATTGGTATCAGAGCCATTGGTTATAGCGAACTAGAAATTGCATGCATACTAGACTATAACCGCGACGACCCATTAGTTATAATGATACGCACTGCATAGATTTGTGTAGTCTTTGTTATCTTATCTCTTTACCCCCTTTCACTCATACGCGCGCATACACGGCTTACCTGTAGGAATGTCGACGCCGCCATCATCATCATCATCCGATCCGATGACTCATGCTCACGGAAAGAACCACAGATACCTACCGCATCGCCACCCCGAGTAGTCTCGGAACTCGAAGCTCCCACACCGATGAGGTACCGCTTATCCGGAGGCATGTACGAAAACGAAGTTAGCTGGGATTGGTACCCTAATATGATCAGACGTATGGTCTATCGCGAACAAGTTCCCCCGCTACCCCACCCGAACCATCCTGCTTATCCCAACACCTTACCACCCATAACCGAACCTGTAGTGCGTGTGCTCGCAGCTGTTGATTCTTGTTTGGAGCGTGATGTTGGTTACATGCGCTATACGAGAGCGAACGTTTCCGGACTGTTGAAAGATGGAACCGAGACTAAGGAGGAAATTTCCCGCATGACAGCGGCAATGAAGGAAATGCAAGAGGCTAGTGATCAACAGATGAAGATTATGAGAAAGATGCAAGCCGAGATGATAGACTTGCAAGAGCAACTCCAAGTAGCAAGGACCCGAACCGAGATAGCTTTAGAGCGTTGCGATGTCTTACAAATGCAAATTGCTCAGAACGCAGCCGAACCTGAGGCAGAGCCCGAAGAGGAACCCGAGGAAGATCTCGAAGAGGAGCCTGAGGAGGATCCCGAGGAAGATCCCGAGGAGGAACCCGAAGAGGAACCGGAGGAAGAACCGGCTGAGCCAGAGGCACATTCAGAGGTGTCCTCAGACGATGTGCAAATGTGCAAATTCTTGGATTGGAACTAGCTAACGCTATGAACTGAGAGGAGTTCAAGAATATGATGTGAGAAGAGTACTGTCCGAGAGAGGAGATTGCAAAGTTGGAATCTGAGTTTTGGTCATTGAAGACGGTGGGTTCGGAAATCGAAGCCTACACCACCCGTTCTCACGAGTTAGCCGTGATGTGTCCACGGATGGTAGACCCGCCGAGTAAGAGGATTGAAATGTATATTGATGGGTTAGTACCGCAGATTCAGGGCATGGTGACGTCTTCCATACCAGCCACGATTCAACAAGCGATTCGGTTAGCTCACAAACTAACAGATCAAGCAGTGACCCAAGGTGCGCTACCACCTAGGGGTTCAACCACTAAAGCCCGTGACAACCCGAGCACTGACAACAACAACAACAGCAACCCGAGCAGCGAGAAGAGAAAGTTTGACAATACCAGATCCTCATCCTCGAATCCCCCACAGAAACAACACTACCGCAAGCCCGAATTCACTCGAAGCTTCAACAATCAGGGTCACAACAACAATAACAATGGTAACGGGCAGGGTTCAAGCGGATATGCTGGGAAATATCCGAAGTGCAACAGGTGCAACTACCATCATGCTGGCCCGTGTGACCGTGTCAAGTGTCTGAGATGCGGAAAGATGAGTCACCAGGCAAAGGAATGTAGAGGAGACCTTGCGGCAAAGGGTGCTCCTAAACCACCCATGACGACGAAGGGATGTTTCGAATGTGGGCAGGAGGGTCATTTCAGAAAAGATTGTCCCACGCTGAAACAGAATGACAACAATGGAGGTAATGGAAGTGTCAGTGGTGGTGGAAACAATGGTAAGGGAAGAGCTTTTGTTATTGGGTCGGGTCAAGCCCGCAATGATCCGTACGTGGTGACTGGTAAGTTCTCTGTGAACGATTGTTTTGCTTCTGTATTGTTTGACACTGGAGCTGATAGGAGTTTTGTGTCGAAAGCCTTCAGTCAACTCTTAGACTTAACTCCAACCCCGTTAGATGCTAAGTTTCCTGT
The DNA here is from genome assembly GCF_021521415.1 of Bidens hawaiensis. NCBI lineage: Eukaryota > Viridiplantae > Streptophyta > Magnoliopsida > Asterales > Asteraceae > Bidens > Bidens hawaiensis. Next base: position 15,950 of record NW_027503866.1, read on the forward strand.
TGAATTAGCTGACGTTAAGACTATAGTAACGACTCATGTACTTGCGGGATGTAAGTTAAAACTGTCAGGTCATGTCTTTGATATCGACCTTATTCCTTTTACACTTAGTAGTTTCGATGTCGTGGTCGGCATGGACTGGTTATCCGAGGATCGAGCGGAGATTATATGTCACGACAAGATAGTCCACATTTCTACCCCTTCCGGCGAGATCGTTTCGATCCGGGGCGAGAGAAGCGGCATGACCACTAGCGTTATCACCCTCATGAAGGCGCAGAAGTATCTACGAAAGGGTCATCCGGCAATTTTGGCGCATATTGTTGAGAAACCCGCGGAAGAGAAGCGAATTGAAGATATACCGATTGTGCGAGATTTTCCGGAAGTTTTCCCGGAGAATTTGCCTGGACTCCCTCCTATTCGACAAGTCGAGTTTCAAATAGAATTGACCCCCGGTGCAGCACCTATAGCACGAGCCCCGTATCGACTCGCACCGGCGGAGCTTCAGGAACTGTCCACTCAGTTGTAGGATTTGTTGGATAATGGTTTTATCCGACCTAGCTCATCGCCATGGGGAGCCCCTGTCTTATTTGTCAGAAAGAAGGACGGGACTTTCCGCATGTGCATCGACTACCGAGAGTTGAACAAGGTGACGGTCAAGAACCGTTATCCTTTACCCCAAATTGATGATCTGTTTGACCAGCTCCAAGGATCGAGTTATTACTCGAAGATCAATCTGCGATCTGGTTACCATCAACTAAGAGTGCGCGAAGAAGATATTTCAATGACGGCTTTCAGAACATGGTATGGTCACTACGAATTTTCGGTTATGCCTTTTGGACTAACCAACGCACCAGCCGTATTTATGGATCTCATGAATCGAGTATGCAAGGCGTACCTCGACAAGTTTGTGATTGTGTTCATTGACGATATTCTAGTTTATTCCAAGGACAAGGCTGACCATGAGGAACACTTAAGGGTAAATTCTGGAACTATTGAAGAAGGAATAACTGTACGCAAAACTCTCGAAATGCGAATTTTGGCTTCGCGAGGTTCACTTTTTAGGACATGTGATCAACGAGAATGGTATCCAGTCGATCCCGGTAAAGTAGAGGCCATCAAAAACTGGGAAGCACCTAAGACCCCGACTGAGGTGCGGCAATTCCTAGGACTGGCCGGCTACTACCGGCGTTTCATTGAAGGATTTTCAAAGATTGCCCAACCCCTCACCGCTTTGACTCACAAAAGCACTAAGTACAACTGGGGTGACGCGCAAGAATCCGCTTTTCAACTGTTGAAAACCAAGCTTTGTAGCGCCCCTATTTTAGCCCTCCCCGAGGGAACGGAAAATTTTGAGGTACACTGTGACGCATCTATACAAGGTCTCGGTTGTGTGCTGATGCAACTCGAGAAGGTTATAGCTTATGCCTCTCGACAACTGCGGGTTCACGAGAAGAACTACACGACCCATGATTTGGAACTCGGAGCTGTGGTGTTTGCCCTTAAGATATGGAGGCATTACTTGTACGGTACCAAGTTTACCATTTACACCGACCACAAGTGTCTCCAGCATATCTACGATCAGAAGGAGCTGAACATGCGACAGCATCGTTGGGTCGAGCTACTTAAGGATTATGATTGTGCCATCAAGTACCACCCTGGCAAGGCCAATGTAGTGGCCGACGCTCTCAGCAGAAAAGAAACAGATAAACCCGGACGAGTGCGAGCATTGCAACTCACGATTCGTACCAACTTACCCGATCAGATTCGCGATGCCCAACTCGAAGCTTTAAAAGATGATAATCTTCCATCGGAACTCATGCGGGGCATGAACAAGCAACTTGAAACCAAATCGGACGGGGTCCGATATTTTGAGAACCGGATTTGGGTTCCACGATACGGAGAGTTGAGAACTCTAGTGATGGACGAAGCACACAAGTCCCGATATTCTATCCACCCTGGCTCAGATAAAATGTACCATGACTTAAAGGCACTTTACTGGTGGCCGAACATGAAAGCCGACATTGCCACCTACGTGAGCAAATGCTTGACTTGCGCCCGAGTCAAAGTAGAATACCAGAAACCATCTGGCCTACTACAACAACCGGAACTTCCAATGTGGAAATGGGAACACATTTCAATGGATTTTATCACGGGTTTACCTAAGACAACGACGGGATGCGATACCATCTGGGTGATCGTTGACCGGTTGACTAAGTCTGCACACTTTTTAGCGATTAAGGAATCGGACAAAATGGAAAGACTGACTCGCGTATACATGAAGAAGTGGTGTCTAGACATGGAGTACCTGTCTCAATCATTTCGGATCGAGATTCCTGTTTCACTTCGCACTTTTAGAAGTCGCTACAAAGCGCACTAGGCACCCGTCTTGATATGTGCACAGCATACCATCCTCAGACGGATGTGCAAAGTGAACGAACTATTAAGACCCTGGAGGATATGTTGCGTGCATGCGTATTGGATTTCGGAAAAAGTTGGGAACCTCACTTACCTTTGGTAGAGTTTTCGTATAATAACAACTACCACGCAAGTATTAAAGCAGCGCCGTTTGAAGCGTTGTACGGACGGAAGTGTCGATCACCTCTCTGCTGGGCAGAGGTGGGTGACAGCCAAATCACTGGTCCAGAACTGGTACTCGAAACTTCGGAAAAGATTGTTCAAATCCGAAACCGCATGGCAGCAGCACGAGATCGCCAAAAGAGTTACGCCGACAAGCGCCGAAAACCTCTCGAATTTCAAGTGAACGATCAAGTGTTACTCAAAGTCTCACCTTGGAAAGGTGTGGTTCGCTTTGGAAGGAGAAACAAACTCAACCCACGATATGTTGGTCCTTACCGGATAACGGAACGCGTTGGTGTACACAATGTTTTTCACGTATCCAATTTGAAGAAATGCCTATCTGATGAAACCCAAGTAGTCCCTTTGGACGAACTGCAAGTTGATGAACAATTACGCTTCATTGAAGAACCAGTCGAAGTTTTGGATTGGGAAACCAAAACGCTCAAGCACAGCAAAATTCCAATCGTTAAGGTTCGTTGGAACTCAAGACGTGGACCGGAGTTCACATGGGAACACGAGGATCAAATGATGAAAAAGTATCCTCACCTTTTTGAAGGGCTGACCAAACACAGAAAACCGCGAAACCCGACAAACCGTCAGAAATCACCGGAGGTATGAATTAAATTTTGGGACGAAATTTCTTTCTACTAGGGGATGATATGACAAACTGAAAATTTTTCTTACTTTTTAAGACACTCATCACGACTTGACTCAAATTTTTGAGACGAAAATTCTTTAACATGGGAATGATGTGACAATCGTCAATTTCAGGTTAACTCCGTTAACTCAACTCCGTCAATTCAGACTTAAAGATCACTGAATCTATAACGCACACCTCATTACATTTAAACTAGGGTTTAAATGACGCTTGACACTTACTACATGTGTAGTCATTCGGGAATTGCACCAAAACGCAAACGAGTTGACGCAAACAATTGGTGAATAAACGAAAAACGTCAAAACAATAATTATGTGATAATTATGTGTTAGACTTATGTGTTATGTGATAACATGTTATATAACGTTAACTCAATGTGCAAACTAAGTTAATTAAGCTAGAAAAGTAACATTTGGAAGTGGAGGGACCTAGATGTAACTTGATTATTATTAATAATATTATAAAACCCTAAACTCCTCTTCCTTTCTCTCACAAAAACCGACGGCAGCCCCTTGCTCTCCCTCTCCTCACAATCGGCTCACATACACACACATATCACTTGGTTTTGATCTTGGTTTTTCACAATTGAAGCATCCTACATCCGTTTCTAGCCATCTCCTACCTTCCTCTTGCTTGTATTGGTGTTTTGAAGGTATAATTATAAACCCTAGGTCCGATTTTCATATGTATATGTGTTCATATGTTTTATCTTGATTAGATGATGTATTGATTGTGATTTGATAACTAGAATTGATGTTATCACATGTTAATTGTTTGTGTCTTTGATTTGAGTTCAAACAAAAACCCTAATCATGTATGTAATGTGTAATTGATGTGCATGGATAGTGATTATGGAGTCTAGAGTGTGATATGAATGAATTATGGTTCATAGATAGTTAATATGTTGAGTTTGGATGCAAACAGTTTCTGGACAGATTGTGTTATTGATGTTTAATTGACTGTAACGGGGTGTAAAGGTGAAAATTTGTTGAGATTATTGATACTACAGTAAACTAGGTTGAGTCTAGTTTCTATAGAATATAAATTTGCAATTTTTGGACGTGTAAAAGTTAACCTTTATGATTTTACAAAAACGTTGTGCAAAGCTGAGTTGTTAGACCTGCTGTTAGGTTGTTTTGTAAATGATATATCTCATGAACTACGAGACCAATTGGGTTGGTTCCACATCTGGAAGTTGACTTATTGAGTTAGGAACCTAACCCAAGTGGTCTTGCATTTGTCGGATTTTTCATTTAACGGGAATTTCAAATAAAATTCTGTTGCGCATGAATTTGACTGTTATGAGCTTGCTGTAGTGTTTTGATCATTATGATAAATCTATGTGGAATAAAAATAAAATAAAATATGTTCTGGAAACCTAACACATGCATGCTTTAGTGATGATTTTTGGTAAATTAATTGAGATGCTATGATCGGTGGAATAGTACAATCTTTCAAGTAGAATTTCTGTCTCGGTGAAACTAGCTGCTGAATTTTGTGAAAATGCATGAAACATGATAATTGCTAGTTAATTGTTATGTTTTGACCAAATTGCCCCTGTGGGGAATACTTGCTATATAATTGTTATGTTTTGACCAAAATGCCCTTGCGGGGAATAATTGCTAATTGATTGTCGTATTTTGACTAAATTGCCCTTACGGGGAGTAATTGCTAGTGATGTACATTATTAATACATGACACGTAAATAATTGCTCACACACGTATCGTATCACAAATGTACTCGTTAAGTCACACACGATTCACAAACAAACAAGAAACGTATCTTGTGATTAGGAATTATGTGCCGGGTCTAGAGACTCGATATTAGTTCCGATACTTAGAAAATCTCCTTGTTGTTTTAGAACGCTAGAGAGAGTTTTCTGTGACGCGCATCACTTGGTGATTTATTTTGGATTTCTTTGCAAACAGTGAGTTCACTTACCCCTTTAAAACTGTTTTCAAACGCTTTTCACTTGGGGGAGATAACATACTCCGAAAACGCATTTAAGATTTTGTTAATATAGATTATATATCACTTGTAAAGACTAAGTGGCAAACGCAATAACTAAAGTCCTTCATTCACATCGAACCGTTTAATATTGGATAATAGCGAGTCATTGTTGAGTAGTACTACTGGGTTTGACAAACCCCACCCAACGCTAAACTCGACTGGAGGTCGAGTGGGTGTAATCTTGGCTAAACACATACCATGGTCGGGATAGACCTGGTGGCAAGGCAAATGATAAACAGTCAACTTCGGTGTCGAACACTTAGTAATACTTGTTTTATAGGCTAGCTACCTATAGATATATAATTGACATAACACTATCTGGTAACGCAAAACACTTAACGCAAAACGCTGAACGCAAAACGCTTAAGGCAAAACGCTGAACGCAAAACGTTGAACGCAGAACGCTGAACGCAAACGCTAAACGCTTTATTTTATATAAACTTGTGAACTCACCAACCCCGTGTTGACACTTTTAGTAAGTTATTCTCAGGTAGCCGAGGCGGGCGCGCGGTTTAGGATCATGCATTGCTTGAAACACTTTTAATTATGCAAACTTATTTTAAACTGTTATCATTGGGTTTTAAGTCGTCCTGCGTGACTCAACATTGGTTTCTATGGTTTTACGCTTCCGCATTTTATTACTCGTAAACGTTTTTATGGTTTGATTATAACTAATGAATCCGATCCTGTTAGTTCACACCCTCTGACGGTAAAACCCCGTTAGTGGATTTTGAGGGTGTGACATTCTTTAATGTATCTAACTGCATCTAAACCTGACATTATGTTTGCAGTGTGTCTTTGTGCTCATTTTCAGGAAAACCCAAAGGAATCACACATGAAGGGAGTGAAAAGAATCTTGCGGTATATTAAAGGAAAGCCTAAGTTGGGACTATGGTACTCGAAAGTGGGAGAACTGGATTTGGTAGCATACACCGATTCTGATTATGGAGGCTGCAATCAAAACTGGAAGTCAACAACCGGAGGATGTCAGTTTCTCGGAGGAATATTGGTGTCGTGGCAGTGTAAGAAGCAGACCTCTGTAGCCATTTCCACCTGCGAAGCAGAATACATGGCAGCATCGAACTGCTGCTCCCAGGTTCCATGGATACAATAACAAATGCGCGATTATGGTCTGAATTTCACTCAAACTCCTGTTTGCATTGATAACACTGCTGCTATCTCAGTAACTAACAATCCCGTTAAACACAGTAAAACTAAACATATTGACATTCGTCATCATTTTATACGGGATTGTGCTGAGAAGAAATTAATTTTGCTTGAAAAGGTTGATTTACTGGATAATTTTGCCTATCTTTTTACTAATGCATTTGACCGATCCCATTTTCAAAATCTTGTTGAGCTTAATGGGATGATCAATCCCGAGTAACCTTGTTTTCTCTTTTATCTTAAAAAAAAACATCACCATCTCTTAAAATTATGTCGGTTGCTCAAGTTTGAAGGACATATCCCAAGGATATGTTTGGTCCTTACATCTACGTGTAGATTATAAGGATAGCCATTAACCAGATGACTGAAAGCGACCGGGGCGGTTTATGATGGGTTTTTATTCTTTCGCTTAAAATTAGTCGTTCATACTTAGTCAGAGGGACACATACTGGTATGTGGTCGGTCCGGCTTATCCACTGGATCTTCAGGATAGCCGTTTACCTAAAGACTTTGACTTGATCGGGGCGTTTGAATTAAAATTTTTTTTTTTGGGAAATGATATAATTTTTCAGTCTATAACTTCGCAAGAAGTTTCAATACGGTGTTAAAATGAAAATTGATCCAACCTTGGAAAGTGATAGATAAACTGTTTTTGTGTGCTTAACTGGTGAAGTAATTAGGCCTAAAAGACTTTAGAACAGTCATTGTATGTTATGGTAGCTTTCTATGGTACGTAAAAGTAGAAGTGATACAAACTAAATCTTCTCGATTTACTGTGGAGAGTCATTCTGAGTTGTGCATGTCTCCACATACATCTTTCCGAATGATAGGCAGAAAAGTGATTACCCAGTCATACACGAGCCCGTGAGTGTTCTGATTCCCGCGAAGATAGTGTTTAGTAATCTGCAGTGATCCAGATTCGGAGGCATCAAAATCTCTCAAACGCTTTGAGAATAGATAGGAGGCATCAAAATCTCTCATATGATGTCCATCTAAATTTTGAGCTTAATTGAACCTAATCCGTATCACAAAAGCGATAAAAACCATACTAAGTTTTATACCTGCCTACAACCTATTTCTCTATGTCATAATACCGCTGAACATGGATCTGTATAACAGTCACTTAATCATTATGATTCCTGTTCAGATCTTTTCTAAAACATGCAGGTTCTCGTCAAGACTGAAATTTGATCCCGTTTATTTAATTATCTTAATTTTGATATGTATTTTATATTATGGTATGTTTTCATAAACACTTGGTTACTTGTTTTTGATCACCTTTCCTTACCTTTAGTCAACATCTCTGTGGGCGAAGTTGTTTTTTAAGCACAGTTGCCTTTGTGGCGAAGTTATCAAAAGAGCGAAGTTGACTAATTGGTTTACCACAGACGAAGTTATAAAAAGGGCGATGTTAACCATAACTTCGCTGTTGGATTTTCTAACTATATAAAGGAAATCGGTGGTCAAAATTAGTCAAACACTTTAAACTTCTAAACCCTCGGCGAACTTACTAGTTGAATCGAACCTCCTGTTTATCAATTTTGATCCATAAAATAGGTTGGTCTGATCGGTGATACACATAATCCATATTGTATACCGTTAATCGGTTTCTAAATAATCTGTTATGATCTTTTTTGTGTTCAAAACCCTTACCACTATGTTGGCTCTTGAACGGGTAGTTGCTGAAAAGTCATGAATCAATCCCATCCAGACACAAGCTATTCAGCGGCATGTGGCAGAAAATCAGATACAATTATCACTCCTCGTTGAACACGGTAAACTCTTTGATGCTCTTAAATAGTTCTTAGCATCTCAGGGGGAGACGAGCTGAAAGGGTGATGAATTGAGAACAAAGAAGAGGCAAGACAGAGACGATGATCCCAATGCATCGAAAGATGCAGGTGGTGAGTTGCCAAGAAATGAACAGAATCTTGGGACTTCCACATCTCAGGGGGAGTCTGCTGGTCCGTCAAGCAGTACAGGTGGTGATACAGTGGTGGTTGTAGACGATAAAGGGGTGTTGGGAAATGATGATGATGAGATAGGTGATGATGTGTTAACGGCTGATGAGATTGGAAAATTGGGGAACAAATAGAGATTGATAGTGAGTTGGAAGAAGGGGAGATAGTTGATGATGGTGTAGAGCATGATATTCCAAGTGTTGATAAGGTGAACCTGAGTCTAGATGAAAGTGTGCCAGATGAGTCTGAGTGGAAAGAACAACCAAGATGGAAAGAAGGCTGTGCTCAGTGGTTCTTCAAGACAAAGAAGCCTGCGGTACCAACAATGTTTGAGAGGAGTTACAATATCAAGGGCTACGCTGAGTCAAAGAAAGGTATCATTTGCTGGTTGTATGACGAACAGTTGAAGTTGTTTCTGATATAGCGTTATGATGGGATTCAGTATTTTAAGAAGGCTTTGAGATCTCAACACCTTGCCTGAGTGTGAGGTGAATGATTTGGCACATTTGAGATTGATTAATCGAAGCGATGATAACTTTACAAGGTGGGTTGGAAGGATTGTGTGGAAAGAAAGTGTGAAAGAGAAAAAGTTTGAGTTGCTGAAGCCACAGAAAGGGAAGTTAGTCGAAGACAAGGAAAGAGGCATGAGGGTTGATGGTAAGCCTTGGATGGTAATGAAATACAAGCCGATTCGATGCTTGAAAGAGGTTCCGATGAAGCTAATGCCCAAGGATGTGTTGAAGGATGTCAAGTGGTGGTACGTTGATTGCCAGACTACTGAAGCTGTTTTGGAAGATGGGGATGAACAGGAGATCCTGAGAGTGTATGATCCCATGCACTTGGTTAATTTGTCTCAAGCTGATTTGTAGGTACTTAATCAGAAGAAGATTTTCTATATTCCTACATGGAAGGATGAAGCTAAGAAGTACCAGAGGGTGGTCTCTGTCTGTATGAGACAGGGCGTTCATGCTTGAAGACGAGTGGTACAAGATTTTTGGATTACAAGACACGAGAAAGAAGATAGAGATATGAAGCTACTAGCAAGTGGGAGTCTGTTGGTGCATAATGCCAGTAGTTCAGTATCTCGGGTTTATTTGTGTCTGTAATCGTTTATATTGTTCGTTTGTATTAAACGTGTTCTTATATGTAATAAACATCATGCTTTTCGAGATGAATCAAAAGAACAATCCTATGTAATAATAATAAGAGAATACTACGAATTAATTAATGAATCTACTAAAGATTTGAGATATAAACGCGTATTTGTGTGTATAAAAGAATTTATTACATTTTATTATTATTAATAAAGATCTCTTTTAAATTAATATTGTAAGTAATAAATAATAATATTTATATAAAATATAATCTTTTATAAAATACTTGAACTTATAACTATATTTTAATAAGTTAAATAACTTTATTAAAATCTTTATTATTAAAACCCTTAACAATTTTTAATACTTAATAATATATTTACATATATATATATATATATATATATATATATATAGGATTGGGATCATGTGAAAACCATTTGAGAATTGAGAACCTTAAGAACCATTCTTAGCCTCTAATTTTTCTTTAAAGTTGAGAAGCTTAATTTTTATTTGAAGGGCAGGAAAGGAAATTTTCACATTAGAACATAGTGGAAACATATATACTGTACGTACTCAATTCTGATCACCCACATCTTTAAGAGTTGAACAAACCACAGGAAATCATGGATGACGAAGTTTAACGGCAACGAAACGGTGAATTCCATAGCGACAGCCTCCGTTACAACGAACACAACCAACGTTGAATGTTAATTTCTGAATTCACAACTTATGATTCTTCTAGTTTCGCATCCAATTAAATTACTCACGGACCGGTATGTTAATTTTCAGGTTCCAATTTAATCATTTTTACTATCAATTTAACTGTAGAATAAGCAATTGAGGTTGTTCTTGATTAGAAGATTGATTTCTAATTGGCTTCAGAATGTTGAAATATTTTCAGGTAAATGGTCAATTTTGCAAGTAATTAACCGTTAATGATTTATATTAGTTGTAATACTTGTGTAAACAAATTGATTTTGGTCTTGAATTGAACAAAATCTAACCTTTCTTCTTTGTATTAAATACACGCACGCCATGTGTTCGACTAAATGTCTATATGAGTTTCAAACACAGCTTGATTTTAGGTAGTCTTTTGTTTTATGTTTTTTCTCAGTCTGGGCCTGAGGACTGATTTGAAACCAAAATTTGAACCCAAGAGTTCATATATATGGGACCCGAAGACGAACCCTATATAGCATATCGGCATCAATTTAAGTTAAGTTTTGGTCTCGTTTACATATAACTTTGGGTCGACAATAATTCTGCTCATGCAATGTGTTAGACTAAATGTATGTATGTTTTTTTTTAAGAAAAACCTGATTTTGGGTCGTCTTTTGTTTTACCTTTTTTTCTCGATCCAGACTAGTGACTAATTTGAACCTGAGAGTGCACATATATGGGACCTGAAGACCAACCCTATTTAGCATATCGGTATCGATTTCAGTTAAATTTTGGTCTGGTTTTCAAGTAACTTTGGATTGACCATATTTCTGCTCAGCCCTAAATTGGATATGTAACATTGAGACTTTTCTTAAAAGTGATTTAAGGTTGGATTAAAGTGGTTAAAAATTAAGTTTGATCGTTTAGTTTTTATGTTGAATTTCAGCTTTTGTCCAGAATTTTGATAATATTTGAAAATTCTGATTTATAGTTGTCTACATATATGTATAATAAGTTATATATACATGTTTAATTTAATATAACTTATTCATATATCTACCGTTACTACTTAAAACATGTGTGTATCAGGTAAATACATAGATTATACACATATGTACAGTAATATTATACATATATGTATAATTAATTTTTTTTGTTACTCACCAAGACATCGAGAAAGAAACACGGGAAACATTATATGAGGCCATTAAAAAAACATATATGGAAGAGAGTCAATGACAAATGATGAAATACATGGAGAAGAAAAGATATTTGAAGAATAGATGAATGACTGCATTTGGAATATAGTTTTTTAGTTTATATTTTTGTTGTTAAATAATGTTTTACATTGATGTTCAACTAAGATATTACTGTTGTGTTTTTTTTTGTTACCTTTTGTTTTAAATAGAACTATTAGTTTATTATTTGAATGTTTTGATACATATATATGGATTATACATATATGTATGTTATACAGATTGTACATATATAATGTGCTTTTGCATGTTTGTAGACTTAGGAAATTATACATTTGCCAACAAGTTGTAGCCAATCTTTTAGTTTTCGTGTAATATTACATGTGCTTCATTTTTTTAACTATAATAACACACACACTTACAACAAATTATACATGTATGTATATCTAGAAAATTATACATTTGTGTACATTTATTATATGTACTGACACATTTTTTTTCTAACACTATTACAGACTTATAATTTAAACGTTATTATACAAATAAGCATATCATAATAATATATGCAACATTACATATATATGTATAATCAATAAATTTTACATATATGTACATTTTCTACGCTTGACCTTTTGTACGATAGATTTACAAAGTCTATTAAACAAAAATAGCCATAAATATCGTACGGCAGATTCACTAAAGGTAGAAGCGGAGAATAACATCAACATGTTTTACTATTACATAATCTAACAGTTCTGAAATTGATTTCCACAACCAATCTTAAATGCTACACATATTTCTTCTTAACTGTAACAAGTTTTGCTTGTTTTTTTACTTCTTTGCTTCTGTTGGGAACCCACAATCCCATTTCACATCTCCATGTCTCATAATGAAGACTCAACAATCGATATGTTTTCTTGATGTGCACTTGAATTAGTAAACACAATATTGCCAACTACACTAAGTAGTACAAACAGTACTAGTACTATGACTCACTATACACATGTATAATATACATAATCTACAATTACCATAACAATTGATTATTATATACTATGTACACATGTGTTTTAACCTTATAACTACTATTGATTATACACAATTACCATAACAACTGATTATTATAAATATAAGTACAACATATAAATGCTACAAGTATCACATACCAACTTATTATACACATATGTACATAACGAACAATTACTCACTATACACATATGTATAGCGCACACTAGCTAGAATTACCATAACAATTGATAATAATACACATATGTACAAACATCTTAATCTTATAATCGCTACTCATATACATATAAGTACACCATACAAAAGCTACAAGTATCGAACACCAACTTATTATACATATATGTACAAACCAAACAACTACTTATAATACGCATATGTATAACATACACAAGCTACAATTACCATAAAAATTGATCATTATACATATATGTACTCACATTTTTTAACCATATAACTACTACTCATTATACACACAAGTACAATGCACAAAATCTACAAGTACCAGACACTACTATATACTTATATTAGAAAATTATACATTGCACATTTATTATAATTATTAATACATTTTTTAGCAAGACTATTGAAATTTGGCTGTATAATGTCTTGGGAAATCTTGCGAAGTTCCTAGCCTAAAACTCAGCATGTCTTGCATGAAATTTGGCTGTATAACATCTTTTTCCTCATCTTCTTTAACTCGCTAATTTTTTCCTCAAGATTTAACTTTTTGTTGTGTATTAACCTTACATGATTCAGACAACCTTGCAACATGTTCTGGCATATGAAAATGATAGCATGTTTTATTATTAAACATATTTGAATAATAATTGAACATTTAATCTAAAACTTTGAACATTACTTCCAAACATTTGCTTTCACATTCTTTTACTCCTTTATCATTGTCACATTCAATTTCATGGCCATCTTCACTTTCAATATCATAACTAACGCAATCAACATATAACTAAATATCAACAGTTTATCAGTTATACACATATGTAAAAACAATTTTAGCCATGTATCAACTACTTATTATACATATAAGTGCAACATACAAACGATACATGTGTCCAACACCAACTTATTATGCATACATATATGTACAAACAGAACAATTTCTCAATATACACATATGTATAACATACAAAACTACAATTACCATAAAAATTGATCGATAAACACATATATACAAATATTTAAATCTTATAGCTACTACTCATTATACATATAAGTACAACATATCATCATATGTATAGCATAAACAACTAATTATACATATGTATAGCGTAAACAAGCTACAATTACCATAACAATTGATCATTATACACATATGTACACATATTTATTTAACCTTATAACTACTACTCATTATGCATATAAGTACAACATACAAAGGCTATAACTACCAAACACCAACTTATTACACACATATGTGTAACATATAAAAGCTCCAATTACCATAACAATTGATCATTATACACGTATGTACAAATATCTTAACCTTTTAACTATTACTCATTATACATATAAGTACGACATACAAAAGCCATAAGTTCCAAATCAGTAGGAATTCACGTGAAAAATTAGCAATAATAGAATTACAATAAGAGGAACTCTCAATTTCAAGTTCAGTTATAATTAAATTATTAAATGAAAAACTTGATTAAAGTCATCAGAACTAGAACCGGTGGAACCATGAAAATATTTTTAACATAAACAGGATCTCCGTCGAAATTTCAAATAATCAAACCTTCTATGTCTCGATTATCCAATGAACATATAAATATTAGGCATAAGATTATACCTGAAAGCTCGGCATCTTAATCTTATTCACCATCTTAATAGGTATTATTACAGAACTGCTAAATTCTTTACGAACTTAAAGGAACCCTTGAAAACTAACGTTTTTTATAAAAAAATATTTGTATGTTAATGTTATTCGAGTGTAGTTTTATCGTTTTTATATTTACATTTATTATTACAATTTTGGAATTAGTTTTTATACATATATTTGTTTTGTTTTACACCTATGTAAATTTGTAAGTACATATATTTTACACATTATAAATTGTGATTAATATATGTAATCAATAATTTTTATATAAAATATGATAAAACTACTCTTAAATAATGTTAATATATAAAAAATTAAAAAATTATTTGGTTGTTTAGAGTTCCTAGAAGTTATTAATTTTTTTAGAGTTCTTAAATGATACCAACCATATATATATATATATATATATATATATGTATACATACATACATACATACACACTTACATACATACATACATACACATAGGGTTTAACAAATGTTCTGTAAAACAACAAGTTAATATGTCGGTTTTGATTAAATATTAATTAGTTAGTGTATTTATAATATTTATAAGATGATTTAAATGATTAAATGAATAAGTACAATAAACAAACAAGCTTTCCAAAAAAGGCCAAAAACGGGTTTGGAGAGGCTTGAACCCGCGACCTTCCGCCCCTAAACCATAAACACACACACATCAGCCATGCGAGTTGGTGTGTCAGTTGATAATATCTCAGAGAAGAAATTTATAAAACCAGATAAAAAACCAGTTCATATAATACATAAACCCTAGAAATTCAATCGGCCAAATTATTAATCGTTTGACAGATTAAACTTGGGGTTAATGTTCCGGTCCTAAAGACGAATCAAACCAAGTAATTAATTATCTTTAACGATGTTCAATTGATAGTCAATTTGATCAAAATAATGCCACCTAGAAACACGATTAAGAACTGAAACTACAGACTACGATAACACAATTCGTCAAGGGGCTTTTGTTGGCAACGAATGTATGAATGTGCAGACACGTGCAATTGAAATATTATGATCTCCAATAGGTATAATACATAATGGTTAATGTCGGCTTCGTTATAATAGTCGATATATATTAATTTGATCTTGTTTCCTAATTGCAAACGTCGGTGAGATCGTTATGGTATGAATAATAATATAGACGATTCAATTTCCATGTTTACTACAATGATTGTGGTTCAAGATATAAAACGGTGCCTGATTTGCGGGTATGGGTCCATGTTACGTGTTGGGTTGAGAGAGCCTGTTTAAGCTTATACGAAACAATTCATATAGTTATGTATATAAGGATCTAGTTCTTGGTATGTAGTAGGTGATTGACTAATTGTATTGAATGAAGTGTGTGTGTGAGAGGTGAATTGGACAAAGTAACGACCCTTTGGAATAATTATCACCACACTACTTAAATTACGTTTCAGGAACAACCTATATATAGAAGATGAAGTCCATTCGTTATACAAGTCATAACGAATGGGACTCATTCGTCTTCATTCCTAACATAACTTAAACAGTATAGCGAATGACTCATTCGCTATACCTAATTCGTTAACATTCCATAATGAATGGTACTTAACTAATAACGATTAAGTCCATTTGTTAAACATCCCTAACGAATGGCCATTTAATATAATGTATGAATTCATTCGTTAAACATCCTTAACGAATGAACACATATTACATAACGAATGGAAAAGGTGTAATTACCATGTTGAGTCAAAGATTTGACACAAGAGAGATATATGGAAGATTGGAATCTTCTCAACCTCCTCAGTATTCGCTAAGTATGGATCCGGGCACACCTTAGACCTCCGAGCAAGCTTTTACTTAGCCGGGTACGATATTTTGTCTATCGGGCAAAGTTATCTTTTAGAATTATTTTTAAGTGAATATCCAAGAAGGGTTCATTAATTAGTGTTATATCGAGCAAGGTTCACTAGTTAGTATAAACCCGGGCAAGGATCACTTTTTCAAGCAAGATTGTTCTTCGCCGAGCATGGTTTACTCCCGAGTAAGCTTTTGGCTAACCAAGCTCATGAAGCCAAGTGATTGGAAGATCGGGCAAGGTATTCTTAAATAATACAGTGGTCCAAGCAGGCTTGATGTTTTAATGGAATATCTCTAAGTATCATCAGGCAAGGTTCAACTCAAGCAAGGAACCGTGCTTTTGAGCACACTTTGCTAATAAGCTATTCTCAAGTAAAGCGTTGAAGGGACCATTGAAGAACAAGGTTGCTCATAAGGGTTTGTCGGGCAAAGTCTGGCAAAGTCTGGCAAAGTCTGGCAAAGTCAAGAAGATTGAAGTCTACCCGGTGAGTATTTTACTTGG
>NW_027503867.1:0-29510 GCF_021521415.1 Bidens hawaiensis
CATGTCAAGTATATTAGTTCTTAATATACTTGTCACGTCTAATTTGGTGTCACGTGTCAGCATTTAACTGGTTCTAGGAGATGCTAACGCAGTTGTTTGCCTTTTACTTGGGCCGAATGTTTGGATGGACAATTAAGGAATTATGTAGAAAGGAGGGACAAACATGAAGCCTTATTTTTTGAAATGATCAGGGAATTTTCCTGATAAAAGTAATATATATTCTAGTATATTTTATATTGAGGGATGTCCTTAAAAGTCTAATTTTTATTGACTGAAGTTTTCAATTAATTAGGTTTGAATTGGTTGATTGTTGGTGTATCACTTTCATATTACCTCTCGGATGGGTGGTGTCTAGGTCGATAACCGGGTATGTATTTATTTTAAATAATATTTAGTTGTTTTTAATAAATTTAAATAAATAGTTTTTTGTGAATAGCCAAAACAAATCCAAATTTGGGCATGGATTCGAAAACAATTTTGTAAAACTATGTATGTACGCCCGACATGATATGGGTTATTGTGGGAGGTACGTCAAAAGGTTGGCCATTTAATAAATAACAAAATTGGAATAACGGCCCAAGTGGTACGGATGACCTTACAGTTTACAACTGCACTCGTGATGAATACATTCAAAACATGAATGTCATGTTTTTTCAAAAGGTGGTTAGGGATTTCGAGGGATGAAAAAGTTTATTTCTTGGCACGTGATTTATCTTCCTTATGTTGGTTGTAGAACCGGTGGGTGGGGGATGCCCAATGATGCCGTACAATTTTTATATTAGATTTCGAGGGATGGAAAGTTTGTTTAAAGTTGTGACTTAAGTTGGAAAATTGATTTATCGTTCAAAGTTGGGAAATGAGTTGGATGCCCAACAATTTTCATTTGGCCCATTTGAGGAAATGTTGAGCTAGCTCACTAAATAATGTGAGCGCCTTTAGACGATTGATGAAAAGATAAACTATGTTATTCAGAATAATCGACGACAGTTCTTTATGAAGAGATGAAAAGGTTGAGAAACAAAGTATGGATTTGGTGAGTATGGAAGCATTGAAAAGGGTTGGACACTATATATATTGGAGTTGCAATAGAAAATGAAGATTTTACATCGGTAATTTTCTCGTAGTTGATATTGAGGATGAATGGTAGGTAGTGAGGGAGAGTAATAACTAATAAATCAGTATTGTACTATTTTTTTTATTATATGGTATTAAATTATAAAAGTGGATTGTTATTATATATAACGAAATGTTAACATGCAGTTACCTCACAAATAACTACTGTAGATACTTTTAATATTTTTTTTTATTAAAGTGTTAGTTACACTAAAGAGAGAGAAAGGAAGTCGTGTAGAGTGAAAGGAAGGCCGGGTCATACTTACATTATCTACATCATCCGCCATTGGAAAAAAACATTGTGATCGAACTTCGCAGCCAGTTACTTGCCGAAACCACCGTCTGAACCCACCATCAGTGCCATGTTGTTGCTTCCTTATACACAGCCGCCTCGAATCCTAATTATGTATATGCTTTGTATTTTTGTTCCTCCATTTATGTTCAAGCTAACCTACAATTAAGTGTGTATTATACAAAGATTGTGTTGTTACGGTGAAATTGTAAGCGGAATAACTTTGTAATTAATGTGAAGAGAAATAGAAAGTAGAGGGTCTAAAAGTGTATAAGTTGTTAAACTTGAAATTAATTGCACTTAATGGGAACGTGGGATGTTTGAATTGGTACACCTAAAATTCGGTGACTCAAGCTTGTTGGAAACTTTCAATACTATTTAACATGAGAGACTAACAGTGCATTCTCGAGTTTTTAATTAAAAGAAAAGAAAGTATAAAATTGAATAGGATGGGGGAAGAAAAGAAAGTAGATGTATATAATGCGTTCTCAAGTTTAATGAAAAATGAAAGAAAGGGAAAGAAAGAAATAGTTAATTACATTCTTTAGTTTAAATGAACGGAAAGGAAAAGAAAAAATGTGTAGTTTTACAAATATAGTCTTTTTAAAACAATTATTAGATGCAGATTGAAGGGTAAAGTGGTAATTTTAAATATTTATCCTTTCCTTTCTTTCCAAATCATGCCAAATTGGCAAGAAAACTTTGGGACTTAAAACACCCAAGTTTTCCTATCATTTCCTATCATTTCTTTTATAAAAAAACTCAAGAATGAAGATTCAAACTAAAATCTTATTATTTCCTTTCTTATCCCATGAAAAAAAAACTCAAGATACAGTGTAATGGTAAAACTTAAAGATCTTATCATAAACTCTTAAGTTTGGAGTTTTACTACGATAGTGAGTAATCTCTTTGGTAATTTTATTGGATGAGTCATATTTGAATCGTTAAAATCAGCATAGACAATTGATATTCCGTCATACAAAGACTCACCCTAGCATTGAGGTGTGGTTCTTAACACTACTAAAAACAATTTTAGTGCACCCACGGTCTACGTACTTCATGGGGCAACATTTAAGGAGCTTTCATAACACCGTTTTGTTTGGCTCCTTTCTCTCTTTCCTCACATACTCATTTTCTTTATATAGTTTCTTATAAATCCTATCACATGTAGAATTTAGAAAAAAAAAAACGTTTTTAACAGAAAAAAAGAAATTGTTTAAGCATGATTTTACATTTGTCACATAGTATATTATTCCCATAATGGCTAAAGTAAAGCAAAGATAGTTTTTTTATTATGTTTCTTTTTTATTAAATTATGTTTTGAACACTAATAAGTAATAACAGAAGCATATTTATAGTCATTGAAACCATGAAGACGTTGAAATATAATCTTTAGTTATGTCAAGGACTCAAGTGGGATCATATATGAATGCAAGTGGTTTAATTTTATTTGTGATTTAAATGTAAAAACGTTAAAAATGTGACATATGGCTAGTAATTCAATGGCCGGTAGTGCTACAAGTCATATGTGTGATAAAATGATATATTTTTCAAAGTCAATACATTAAAAGAAAAAAGACCTCCGTGTTATATAACATAACATGTATCTAATAAAAATACTTTAATTAAGTTAACAATAAGGTTGTATGTAGTGGGCGGTGACTCTGGGCGACAGACGCCAAGAACACCCCACCCCCCGGCCCGATTTTAGGGGCGATAGGTGGAGGGGGGGGGGTTATTGTTGTCGGTGTTGTGTGTGATATATATATATATATATATATATATATATATATATATATGTGTGTGTGTGTGTGTTAGGCTACAACACCATCACACCTCAGAAGCAAAAACTCATTATTTGCTGATTGGGCGCAACATAACGCAAAACGCCCGATTTTATAGCCCCTTCACTACACATAGTCTAACAAATTTACGTCAGTGATATTTCTTGTCAATATTTTCTGGTCATTGGATTTCTAGCAACACGGTGATATAGTTTTATGGCCGAGCCATGTCACGTAATATAAAGAAAATATCATAATAGAAATAGATAGTCATTGAAAAACACTCACAATAAAGATATAGTGTCATTTGAGTTAATATATATTTATATAGTTATTACCTACTAATTTTCATTAAGAAGATGATGCATTACATCTTTAACCATAATTTTCGAAAAAAAAACTAAAAATTAAAAAAATAAACATTTTTTCAACATAACTAATGCAGGAATCTATCGGTAACAAACCAAGCCAAAAACTTTATCCGTATTTTCATTCATACCCTACTTAAATAAAAAGAAATATATAAAATATAACAGCTTCACATCCAACTTGGTTTACACCGACAGTTTTATGTTTCAAACCAAACCGAATCATTAAACAATAAAATCATACTAGGAACCAAATTGTTTAGATTGCAAACCATCCAACTTACTTTAGTTTGGTGATCTTTATTAAGACTAGTAGTATTTGTTGTACACTTAATTATGAGCCATTTTGACAATAACCAAAGACCTTAGGGATCTTTATATTATTATTCAACTAATATAATTTTCTTATTCAACTTTTTATGTCTACACAAGCCAACAATGAACAAAAGTCTCACCTTCTACACTCAACAAATCAAATAACATCAATATCATTTTTCAACCCTTCAAGCTTCAAACATCAAGCAACATATCTTCATCAATGGAAGATCAAACAGCAAACATAATCACAATTGCAACCATAATCAATCTCATAATTCTCATCATCGTCACGCGTATCATCTTCCATCTCACCGAGCCGTTTTTCCTAGTCCTGGGAGCCTCTCTGGCTGCCATATTTGCTGTCCGTGGTTTCTACGTCATCAGACGTAGAAACCACAGTAGGCGGCAGGAGCTAGAAACTATACTCGCTTCAGAGGGTAAGGAGCTCCGAATCGAGTATAGTTTCCTCCGCAAGGTCGCAGGACTGCCACGAAGTTCCGGTTTAAGGAGCTTGAAGAAGCTACTGACAACTGGAAGTCGTTGATTGGAAAAGGCGGTTCTGCAACCGTTTTCAAAGGGTGTTTGAAAGACGGAACCGCGGTTGCAGTGAAGCGGATACAGCATGGAGAGGAACGAGGCGTGCGGGAGTTTAGATTGGAGATTGCAGCCATGCTAGCGTGCAACATGTAAATCTTGTGAGGTTGATTGGATATTGCATTCAGAGTAATAATCTTCACTTTCTAGTGTATGATTACATTCCAAATGGTAGTTTATCGAATTGGATATACGCGCCACCGTCTGCTGCGGTAAACAACGGTTGTCGTGGTTGTTTGTCATGGAATCAACGGTTAAGAGTCGCGATCGACGTTGCGAAAGCCTTGGCGTACCTACACATGATTGCCGGTCGAAAGTCTTCCACCTCGACGTTAAACCGGAGAATATTCTTCTTGATTGAGACTACAACGTGATTGTCTCGATTTTGGGATCTCGAAGCTTATGAAACGAGATGATAGCAGGATCGTTACAGGTAACTTTAACCAAACAAACGAGCAAACACAAACAGTTAAACGCCAACTGGCAAGGTTTTATTGTTTGTCTTTGTTTGTTAGCAAAATGAGCATGTTCATGTTCATGTTCATTTGCTAATGTTATAGACTGTGGTTTACGAACGTAAACAAATGAATATTACTGAACGCAGACGAACAAAGGGCTAGCCAAAGGGCCATTATAACAAGCTTAGTCTCTAGGCCCCCGCTTGAATAAGGTTCCATTATAAAAATATAAATACGTATTTAATGTATATTTGGTTCACTTTGAGACTTACAGACAAAACATAGCACTAATATAATATAATGTAAGAATGCACTTTGCCTTGTGTGTGTGGTGGTGGTGGTGTGGGGGGTGGGGGGTTGTTCGAATTTCACGGTCCCCCCAACTTTCTTGAAATGGTTGAGCCGATCCTGAGTGAACACATACAGATGCTAAAACTAGTTCAAAGTAATGTGAAAAAACAATGTGTTAGACCTAAAAAATTTTATTAAAACTAGACTAATTGTAAATATGATCTAAAGAATTTTACATTAACATTTTAACAAGCATAAACTAGCGAATATTAATGAACGAACGAGGTGTGTGTTTATGTCCGGTTTATTTAACCAAATGAATAAAAAACGTTTTGTTCGTTACAGGTCTTACGAGGTACACGAGGCTACATCGCTCCCGAATGGTTGCTTGGCGTAGGCATATCAGGAAATCCGACGTGTTTAGCTACGGCATTGTCTTGTTAGAGCTCATAGGCGGGAAGCGTAGCGTAAAGGCTATAGACGTCGACAACGAAGGCAACAAAATACGTCGTAGATTCGAGTACTTCCAAAAAATCGTAGCCGACAAAATGCGAGCCGGAAACATCATGGAAGTAGTAGACCAAAGAATGCTGGCACTTGATGACATTGATGAAAATGAAGTAAAAAAGCTAGTGCATGTGGCATTTTGGTGCATACAAGACAAGTCAAGGCGTCGGCCGAGCATGAACGAGGTGGTGAAGTGGTTGGAAGGGCGCGCGGCGGTGGAGCAACCACCGTAGACAAAGATGATTGTGGTTGATCTATTGTCTATTGCCAAAGGTGACAATGGTGAGGATGTTGGATGGCAAAATCGTAATAAGAGGAGAAAACCAGGGGTGGTTGCTAGAGTGGCTTCACAATTGAATGGGTGTTTGGTTCCTAATAGGTACTCATCAATGACTAAGTCAAAATCATTCACATATTCAATGACTATTATGTCACCAAGATAGGTAAATGTATACATCAATTGAACCTAATTCACATTGAGAAAGGTTTTTAAATCATATAATGTAGATTTTTTATTCATGTTTATGTCATACATGATATATATGTAAAGATATAACTTGACATGTACAAAGGAGACTAATTTTGTTTGTTTATTACCTATATTGTTCATCTTCGTGTTTTTTTTAACGAACAATTAAGTAACGACCGGGTACTCCGTACGTCATTGGCTAAAGGTAGCTCGAGCCGCCCACTAGTCCGGAGGGACGGAGCCCTAGCGGTCAACCTATTGAGGGATTCACCAGATAAAACCCGACCCCCACGCCCGCCAAATGGCACGACAGCGAGGAGCCGGTAAAACCGGGTGAGATCAGGACTCGAACCCTGACAAGCCAGGGTCAGGTCATGTTTTGTATATGATTATAACACTTGACTCTTTATATCGGCTAATATTAATTTATATAAAAGCAAGTTTAAGTTTAATTGTATAACTTCTTTATCACCCCCTTTTTTTTCTTCGAAGAGATGATAATGGGCCGAGTTCAAGCCGGATATTGGTAATCCCGTGCTCATATATGTTTATAAAACCGTGTCCCATACATTACCCGTCGGATTATATATATATATATATATACACACGTGTGTGTGTGTGTGGGGTGGTGGTGGTGTTAACCTATTAAAATGAGGCATTAATAGATAATAGTTAAGGTGAAATAACAATTAAAATTATTTTTTTTAGGTATATGATTTGGGTAAACGGGTACATGGTTCGGGTAAATGGATATGCGTTTCATGTAATTGGGCCAGTATCATCAAATCTCATTCCCGCGAAAATTTTTAAATCCTAATCTCATAACCGGATCATACATGTCGGGTTTCGGGTATACCCGTCTCATTTGTTTTTGGTTTCGGTATACCCGTCCAGCGGTTAAAGATTTAGATATTTCGTTGATCTAAAAATTGCCTAGTCTTTGTTTAACATCATACAACTATTAACTATATATGTAGATAATTTCATAGTTCATAGGTCATACAGTCATGCACTTTTGAAATATTAAATTAAAAATTGAAAAAGAAAGACCATCTTTCACACTGTGGCCAAGGGGGTGAGGTGTAACTTGATATCAATGCAAAGCAACATAAATTAAATGAGACTGGAAAGTGTTAATGCTAGTACAACAACTATAAATAAACTAACAGTAGTTTAGAGTTTTCTAGGTCATTGTCGATGCCAAAATATCGTGTAAGGCTTTAAGCATCTTCAACAAGGCGCCGAGTTTGTAACCGGTGGCTATGTCCATAACATGGCCTGGACTTCAAGTTTCTATCCAAAGTCCAAGTAATCTAGTATTGTGTCTTAGACAAATAAATGAATAATACACTAAATACATGCTCAAAAGAAAATACGCCAACTATAAAGTTAGTGAGTTCACAGTTTTTATAACTAGGTAAAAATAGAGCAAAGTTTAAATTCATACAATAAAAAAGAATAAAATATTTTTTTGTAAATTAACAAACTCACAACCAAACCTAACTATATACATCTATGTGTTCAATCAAGTACGGTTTTCGTGCGTGCTTGTATCGGAAACTTTCACGGAATATAACTACGTCGTCGAATACCCGACAACAATTAAGAGAAGCTATATATCTTTATTTACATTTATATTTATTAATATATTTTATAAATTCTTTTCTCGTTTATATACCTTTATGTGTAAATATGCATGTTTCTCGTACATCATGCCGCGGGGAAAATCTAATTTTGCCAGTCTTCGATCACATCACACGCGAGGTGGTGAATGACATAAAGGCTACATCGTTTTTATGTCTAGCACGTAGAAGGCGGAAATTGAATTTGGCTTGAAAGGCTTGGTGTTCGTTTAGCTTTGTTTCCTTTGTATAATTCAAAATTAAATACACAAGTTGTCTCTTTTTTCCGTTAATGAATTTGGCCTTTTAAAGAGATTACTTTAATAAAATTAATTTTGAATTATATGAAGTGTCCTTGAACAAGTCGGTAGTCATTTCTGAATATATCAATGGTGTGTATGCATCTACTTTTTTAAAGGCTTTAGAGCCACACATACTTTTCTCATTTCTGAATATATCAACGAAGGTTAATATCCTAGCTAGACACAAAAGGAAATACATTCTTTATTAATAAAATATTTGTGTTGTTATGGTCATTATTAACTATATTATATTCTATGTATATTACCTAATAATTATACCATGAGATGATAAATGTTTAATGTTTTATGTGTGTGACTGTTGTTTTGTCAAAATATATGGTTATATATATATATATATATATATATATATATATATTCTACAATTCTATCTATTTAAATGCATTTGGTATAAGTTGTTTCTAATATTGTTTTCGTTTTTATATTGAGTTTGTGTTTGGAGGCAGAGGTGTATATATCAGGTTTTCTCAATAGCTGGTTCCGGGTACGGAACTGGGTTCGGACATGATTGGGTATTGGCCATACTCAGGTTGAATCCGGGTATGTCTCTAAAAATCATACTTTATGCACGGGGTTCGGATTGGGTATACTAAAACCATGTATTAGAATACCTTATTTCCGGGTATTGAAAACCCCTATTTTGGGGAGGGGGGTCGCGTCTAATTGGGTTTTTTAATTGGGTATTTATTAGGTAATTTTGGGTGGATCGGCTATGGAACCAGTTCCGGTTTTCGGGTATTACCGGGTACAAATCGGCGGGTTATGGTACTGAAATGCATACCCTATCCGTACCCTACAGGTAGGATCGGGTATAGGTTCATGTGGTAAAATCCGGGCATAAAAAAACCCGGTTCTGTATTCGGGTTTTTTGTGCACCTCTAATTGTAACGAGCTTGAAGCCGGTTGTTGCTGGTTTAGAAGCATGGCCCAATAGCTAATGGAATTCTGGCCCAGTTGCTTCTCCGTGTTTCAAGTCGTATTATATAAGGGGTTGTTTGTTTACATCTGAATGGAACCATTCAAATGTAAACATCTTATTCATTCAGACTTCAAACTGTTTGGTTTCAAACAGAATAACATCTGAATTGTTAAAATTAGGTCTGAATCATTCAGACTTACTGTTGTTGCTGAATGAAACAGATGATCATTCAGATCTGAATGAACCAAACACCCTTGAATGAAGCAAGATGATATTGCATTGTTCAGTAATTTTTCTCTCTCTTCATTCACGCCAACAGTCTTCAAGTTCAAGTATAGAGTTTCTCGTGATTCTGTAATTTATGTGAGAGATAGCTGATAGATTAATTATAGTAGTTACTTCTGATTCAGTTTTGACTAAAGTTGAAGATCAAAAATTAGATAAAGGGCATACTCATGAGCTTGATGAGTATTTAAAAATGGGTTGTTTTTTCGAACGACAATTTTCAATAAAGCAAAGCACAACTGACAAGACGCTAGAGTCCCAAATTACAAAACAACAATTAGAAATGAAAATTACACCAGTTGGTCCACGATAAGGATTTAAACGAAGACTTATTTTTTTTATCCAAAGATACCCCAACGTTTTAATGTTTTTCACTACCTCCAAGGCTGTCCAATTCCTTTTGTTGAAGATGGTATCGTTTCTCACCTTCTGGATGTACCAACATGGCATCATAATAATTCCGTTCAACACCTTTCTCCTTTTTTTTGGCAAAGCGGAGTTGATGAATGTAACGCGAGTAAGTCTCGAACTGTAAACGCGTATATCTGCGGAATCTTGCACCAGAAACTAATTGTATTCTAAACCGCATTAGCTAGATGGCACGAGGTAAGAATTTGTCTGGAATTTTCCAGGTTGCTCTTACACAACCCGCATTCCATCGAAATTACCGGAATGGATCTTTGTGCGAGACCTTCTCTAGCGGCCAATCTAGCCATATTTGCCTTCCACATGAACATGTTTATTTTTTTCAGGACCTAATTATTCGTTGACATAACGAAGGAGTTGAAAAGACCTTTAGCTTTAAAAAAAATTGCACACACTCGTTTGCTTAAAGATCTCGAGAACATGATCTTTAATGACACTCACTAACATAATACACGTAGATTTAGTTGTCTTTTTTAACTGAACCCAACCCGAATTAAAGAATACTCGAAAACTCAAACCCGATAAACCTGAACCTTAAATGGGTCGGTTATCCGGTCATTTTTTCTTAACAAAAAAGCCGAACAACCAGAAACAGGAAACTTGAAAAAAAAATCGAACGTTTATTATCTTTTCTTTATAAATGTGCTTTGTTTTGTAGTCTTTGGTATTTGAAATATTATGTTTTATAGTTGGGACTCTTGAACATTATTATATGATATTTGAATATTTATGATATTTATTTAGTAACATGATTATATATTGTGAATGTCAATATAGATTTTATTCATTTCACGTATAAATTCGAAAACCGAACATCCTGACCCAAACTCGACCAACTCGAATGTTTGGGTCGGTTGGGTATCTTTTCTCTGGCAAAATACCCGAACAACATAACCCGAAAAACCCGAAATCCAATTAATTAACCCGAAGAACACCCCCACGTATAGAGGTGCACAGAAAACCCAAACCTTGAATTGTACCCGCAAAAAACCCGGATCCGAGTTTTTTATACTCGAGTTTTTACTACCGAACTAGTACCCGACCCTACCCGTATGGTACGGATAGAGTATGTATTTCAAGTACCAAAACCCGTACACGAAACGACACCTGATTTGTACCCGGTAATACCCAAAAATCGGAATCGGTTCCATACCCGGATTCGTGTTTTTTCAATACTTGAAATCGGGTTTTACAAATACCCGATTTAGATCCGAAATTTCCCGAAAAATACCCCACAAAAAAAGTGTAGCCTCTTTAAAAAAACCCAATATATACACAAAGTATAGCTGGAAAAAACACCGAAAAAAACTGAAACTAGGTTAAATTTCAATACCTGAAAATAAGGCATTTAAATACCCGGTTCTATACTCAATCCGAACCTAATGAATAAAATAAATTTTAGGGACAATACTCGAATCCAAACCCGACCCAAGTATTACCGATACCTAATTTTTCAATACCCAAACCCATCCCATAACCGAAACCAAATACTAGAAAAACCCCATTCCCACACCTCTACCTTTGTAGATTAATCACATATTCTTCGTATAGTAGTAAAGATTAGTGATAACTAGCAGTAGTAACTTAATTAGGGGTTAAAATGAAAAAACACACAAACTACAAGCACCTAAATATCAAATCATCTCATTGGTTGGTTGCACAAACCACACAACGAGAGAATATTAATATTAATATTAATATTAATACGATCGATCACAAAACGCGTGAACAGTAATCAGTTATCGTATATCATCATCATCAACAGGTAATTATTATTATTATTATGTGTAGATCGTATAGTATTTGTGCGATTAAGCTCTGATTATTAATAACAACTGTGAACAGTTATTGTTTTATCGCTGAAGTTAACTTACCTAATGAATTTGTATTGTGACTGGTTAATTATGTTAAGTTTTAGTGTTTTAGGTTTCGAATCGGTTATCGGATTGTTTTTAATCTGTTTTTGTTAGATTATTATTAGAGATATAAGTGGCGTTTGATGTTGAATTTATGGAGGAAGTTATGTTTAGTGCTATGCTAGGGCTGTAAATGAACCGAACCGAACCGAATGAAGGCTTGTTCATGTTAGTTTAGCATTAAACTTGTTCACGAACGCTAACTGGACGGAAAATGTTGTCGTGTTCGTTTGTTAAGGAATTGAACTTGTTCACGAATGCAATTGAACATGTAATATCTAAGGGAAAATAAAGCAAGATTGTTAATCCAAAATACGGTTCACGAATGCTAACTTAATGGAAAATCGTGTTCGTTTGTTAAGGAATTGAGCCTGTTCACGAACGCAAACGGACATGTAATATTTAAGGAAAACAAAAAGCAAGATTGTTAATCCAAATTATTAGTGATAATCAATTACCTTAGTTAAATATAAAGTTAAGCTCTTGAGAAGATAATAATAATAATAATAATAATAATAATAACAACAACAACAACAATAATAATAATAATAATAATATAAGAATAAGAATAAGAATAAGAATAATAATAACCATAAACATAACCATCCCCCAAACGACGGTTTTATTCTGATCAACGAAGCCAAGTTAGATTTCTTGTTCGTGTTTGTTCGTTTATTAAACGAACAAACGTAAACGAGGTTTCCGCCGAAGAGTTCATGAACTGTTCGATGAAGTTCGGTTCGTTTGCATATCTAATGTTTAGCGATTGCAAAGTTTGTAGTTGTTATGTTTAGTATTTAGTTTAGCAAAAATATTATGTACATGTCATCTTTGGATCATTAAAGGATCCATTGGATCAGGTGTGAGAGAGATTTATATGTTGCAGGTTTTTAATACTTTGGCTGCTGTAGTGGATTGCATCTCTGATCACTAATATGAGTCTTGGTGGCCCTTCTGGTTAGTTTATTTGTGTTTCTTTCATCTCTGCTATTTCCTTGTACTTGTACTTTTTGTAACATATGTATTTTGATGAACACTTTTTATAATGATATTTGATTTGTGAGGACCAAGGTCTTTAATTTACCCTTGTGAGGATCAAATTCCTCAATTTACACGTGAGAATTAATAGTTCTCGATTTCCATAGGTGAGATGCTCAAAGTCTTTTAAGGCCACACTTACTTGCAAACAATCACTAATTAGTAATTACTCACTTATCATGTTATTCACATCTAGATTGCACAAACCACCAAAGTTTCAAACTACCAAACTGGTTAATTACACGGTAATGTAGTGATTGGGAGAATCCGAATATACTTATCTATGTACTTTTACATACCAATCCTTGTACAACCAACGGTAGGTTGATCACTTGATCCCATGACCAATTTTTATCAGTTGCATGACTAGTTCAACTCTAAATGTTTGGAATGAACTGTAGCAATCCATTTGGTCATGTCTAAACACTATGAGTGGATTTGAGCTCCATTAACTCAGTTTCGACCCAAATCAGCTCAGTTGTTTCGTCATTTACCAAATTGGGTTTTTACTTGCATACTAAGTACTAATTGCTAACCTTTGAGTTAAAAAATACTTATTGAAGTATAACTAATCCATTAAAACAATTTTTAATAAATTGATCTATGAGTTTGCAAAATTTTCATTAGGTCAAATTCAGTAAAAATCGCCATTCTTGCTAAAAAATAAAAAACCATAAATTTTCTAATTAAGCCTGTCAACCTGGTTCCAATGGCACCATAAGTCTCTTAAGTGTCTTTTAATTGGACTTTGAATATCTTTATCTGTATTTGAAAATTCACATGTGATCCTCATTTCGACATCTAGTGATGCTTCGGTCCATCATTCACAACATAAAAATAGAACTTAAATAAAACACTGTCAAGATAATACATTGAAAATTTGGGATGTTGCACGTTTGCTGCAGTAAATATGAATAGAAGACACCAATATGTTGTAAACTAGATATTAATTAATCCAAACAAGTGCATTGTTTACATAAGCAATCCCAAACTCTCCTTAGTATGTTTGGTTCTTTTTTTCATACCATTTTCTTCTTACTTAATATTGGATCTTTCTATCATAGATGGTAGAACTGGAAGAAGGGCACTGGAGTTTGGAAAAACTCATGTGGTAAAACCTAAAGGCAAACACCTGGCAACCATTGTGTGGTTGCATGGTCTTGGTGACAATGGCTCAAGGTAATCCTATGTGGATAGTTGGATTTAAATTTTAAACAGTAGATTATTGTCATTGTTACTGCATTTAACAAAAGTAGACTTTTTGAAAATGTTCTTCATCCCTGATTCCCTTATGCTTTCTCTGTACTTTCAACTTTTAAAATGCACCTAATTCATAAGAGTATTGGCTTTTGGTATTAAATGTGAGTAAAATTCTATTCAAAAGAGGACTTCACTGATAATAAGGGGTGTAAGCGAGCCAAGCTGATTGTGATCTACTTGAGATCGGCTTGCTACAAGCTCGAATGGAGCTGAACTTAAACAAGCTCGATCCCGAGCCTAAAAGTTATCTTGTTTAATAAACGAGCTTGAGCCTATACATAAGCTTGTTTAATAAACGAGCCCAAGCCTGAGCCTCAGTTAGCGAGCTAGAGCTGGCTCACGAGCCTAAACAAGACTGTTGTTATTTATATGATTTTTAATTAATATATTTGTATATATTTATATAATAATAATTACTATACATAAGCTTGTTTAATAAACGAGCCCAGGCCTGAGCCTCAGTTAGCGAGCTAGAGCTGGCTCACGAGCCTAAACAAGACTGTTGTTATTTATATGATTTTTAATTAATATATTTGTATATATTTATATAATAATAGTTATTATTACATATATAAATATGATAAAATATCACTAAACAATATATAGTATGTTATATACTTATATATAAAAATTATAATTAAAATATATGTAAAAGTAATTGTGAATATATATTAATTAATTAATGAATAATGAACGAGCTGAGATCGAGCTTAAGAAACCACTCACAAGTCGAGCTCAAGCTTTTGAAATAGCGCTTGAAACAAGCCGAGCCCCAGCTTAAGCTCTCTGTAAGTTTAACAGTCCAAGCTCGAGCCTTATGGTCATAACAGTGTTAGGACTAGAGTTGTAATTAGTATTAGTATATGGTCTAGGTGTATATATGTTTAACAAACTCTGTAACCGTGTACTTAGACACCACGAACACTAATGAGAAGTTAGCTATATTTTTGTTTGGAGTAATCCATCTTCTTTACGTTCTCTCTATCGATTCTATCTTCCTAATCTGCACGTATAACTCGGGCTCAGCTTGGCTCATTTACACCCCCTACAAATAGTTAATTTGAAGGTTCTAGTTCATTAATTGCAGCAAGCCAATGCACCATTTATCTGTTTTGAGATCATTAACTGTGAATAATCTGTAGAATTAGTTTTAACTTTTAACTTGAAGGCCCTAAATCGTGTTAAATTATATTACGGATATCATAAAAAGTAAACTATACACAAAATTTGCGTTTACCTTTAATTTTCTTTAATTACTTATGCTTTTTTTTTATATTTAACGTTTTTGGTATCCATTTAGTGAGTAATAACTGAAATCCATTTTCTGTTTCCTGGCAGCTGGGCCCAGCTTTTGGAGACACTTCCTCTTCCAAATGTGAGCATAAGTTTTCTCAATGCAATTCACTTAAAAGTTATACAACAATGCTACGTTTGTATAACAAATTTGCTAATATGTATTTAACTGAATGCAATGCAGATCAAATGGATATGCCCTACTTCTCCTTCTCAACCCTTGACATTATTTGGTGGCTTTCCTTCAAATGCATGTATGTTTTTAATGCTCTTTCAAATGCATTATTAGTTTATTACAACCTTAAAAGTAAAGGGATAGCATGTCTGATGACAAAGTTTCTGTTAAAAGTCTTGAAAAGACAATTATCTTTGAAGAAATGATAACATGTTATAGGTTAAAACCGTTTTTTTTTTAATAAAATTCCCAGAGTGTTTCGTTGTTTGTGTTCTTGTGTTTAACTTTAACCGAAAAAATGATCAAACACAAACAACTAAATGAACAGGGTTTTCTTGTTTGTGTTTGTTAAGAAAATTAATGTGTTCGTGTTTGTTAATGTTTGTTCCTTAACAATATAAATGAATGCTTCACGCCGTCACGGACGTAAATGGATGAACATAACTGAACATAGATGAATTAAAGTAGCTGAGCTAAAACGATTTAAAGTAAATTTGAACAATGTGTTGCGCCTAAAAGGTTATTAAACTAGAGGTAATTGTAGCGGGCCTAAAATAATGAATACATAAACGAACAAACTTAGTTAAAACAAACGCAAAGTAATGAACATAAATGAATTGAAGCGAACGAATGTAAATGAATGAATATAAAAGAACGTTCACAAACATAAATGAATGAACGAGACATGTTTTCATGTTTGTTCATTCGTTTATTAATTAAACGAACATAAAAGAATTCCCGTCGAATGATTAATGAATGATAGGTTCGTTTACAGGCCTAAACAAGATAAATACTTGGGTAGCCTCTAAAGTAGATATAAACTTATAATATATAGGTGAGTTTCATGAAAAAATCTGAATACTTCGGTGGCATGCACATACACTATCCTGATTAGTATAAAGAAAGGATTTTACGGATCTGAATTCTCTTACTTTTTGCAAGTAATCATTAAAAAGTAAATTAATCAGGAATAACATGTATGAAATAATTAAGAAAAAGTTGGTGTTGTGGATGCTAGGGTTTGATGTGAGCGATCTGTCTGAAGATGCATTACAAGATGTTGAGGGACTTGATGCTTCAACTGCACATGTTCTGAGTCTACTCTCAGCCGAGCCTGCAGATGGTAAGTTTTGTTTTTAACGTGTTGAAGCGGCTCAGGTTAGGGTTTGTTGACCTGAACGCGCTAAATAGGTATTGTGTCACATATGACTACAAACATTGTATTATTTCAATAGTATTGTAAGTTTTTGAATATACTGATTTAGGTAGTTCCATGATTCAGAAAAGCACTTTGGTTGACTTTTGATCAGTTTGACTCGTTTTCTTTTTAGTCTTTTTTCTACTTATGACTCGTTAGTGATAAAACTTAAAATGAATTGACACCCATTCGTAAGTAAATGTGCCAACATTGTCAACTCTATAAGAATTAGGGGCACCAATTCTTGACCCACCCGACATGAAATAAACGGATTAGAGTTGGGGCTAAACGAGTCACAGCTAACCAGTTTAAAAACAGGAATAGGCTTAGGATATATGAATCTGATAACCCAGACCCAACCCGTTTAGGGAACACTCTATGTTAATTGCATGATTTTTATGCTAATATAATCGTTTTGACTATTTTGCAGTCAAACTTGGTGTGGGAGGGTTCAGTATGGGTTCAGCGCTTGCTATGTACTGTGCAGTTTGCTTTGCCAATGGAAAACTTGGGAATGGGGATTCTTTTTCGGCCCGTTTGGATGGAGTTGTTGGTCTTAGTGGCTGGCTTCCGTGTGCAAAGTACTTAGATTTTCTTTTTTGCAAAAATATACTCACAATTTCAACCTTTTTATATATAAATGCATCGATTCGGGTCGTATGTTCTTTCAAATAGGATGAGTGGGCAAAACCAAAAGGTTTGGTCAAATAGGTTGAAAGTCACCAAAAATCTCTTTTTAATGCACACAACCTTCTAAATCTTTTTATTTATTAATATAGATTATTATCAGAACAGCATTATATTTGTGGGTCAGCCTAATCCGAGGTGTAGTAAAAATTGACATGCTTCAACCTGAACCCTGATTTGACCCATTATGATATGCCTGTTCGCAGATCCTTTTTGCTACCTATGGTTAGCCTAACCCGAGGTGTATCATAAGTTCATGACAAACTTCATGATAATATTAGTAATAATATTTTAAATAATTATACTAAAATAATAATAATAATAATCGGTTTTGTTTGTTAGGGATCTAACCAACAAGGTTGAAGGTGATGAAGCTGCAGCTCGAGCATCATCCTTGCCTATTTTGCTTTGTCATGGAAAAGG
Organism: Bidens hawaiensis; assembly: GCF_021521415.1. NCBI lineage: Eukaryota > Viridiplantae > Streptophyta > Magnoliopsida > Asterales > Asteraceae > Bidens > Bidens hawaiensis. The sequence goes on from NW_027503867.1 coordinate 17,757, forward strand.
TACCGCTAACTATTTTATCATTTATTTTTGAAAAATAAATTGTGTTTTTTATACCTTATATTTCATTTTGGTAAATAATTTTTTTTTTTTTGGGTGAATATCCTTGTTAAAGTTTATCAGGATTTCCTTGTTTGTTCATCTTTTAGAGAGTATTTAAGGCATTTGACTAATAATATTATTGTGTCAAACATGTTTACAAGTTTAAATATTCCAATAATAATATCATTTTGCAATATTATCAGTTGATGATGTGGTTCTCTTCCGCTATGGTGACAAGTCAGCTGAGAAACTAACTTCAACCGGCTTTCAAAACTTGACCTTCAAAACTTACGACTCGTATGCATTCTTAGATCATCCTGAATTATTATTGATTACGGGAAGAGTAAACACTAACATATGTATATTTTTAACCAAAATGCAGGCTCGGTCATTACACAATACCCGCAGAAATGGATGACGTTTGCTCATGGCTAACTTCAAAATTAGAGCTGAAGGACGAGCCATAACTTTATCAAAACCGAAACAAACGGCAATGAATGATATGGAAAAATCTACCAAATAATATTTTGTGATGTGAAATATGAGGTTTCTGAATGGTACTATGGAAATTGCGTATCGCAGATCTTTGCATATTGCATCTGTGTATTAAAAGGTATTCAATGATTCGGGTTTTATGAATTATTGTATCATTTGCGTTGGTGTACGCGTACTGTAATTGTAATTGTGTGTGACATGTTAAAATCATTATCATTGAATGTTGCATTGAACTTGAAATTTTTATGTTGGTAGTGGTTTGAACCATAATGTTTGAAAAATTAGAAAATTGCTTGTCATTGAATTTGAACAGATATTTATACATAATAGTTGTTTTTTTTTTCAGATTTTTATAGTTCATAAGCAAATAAATATTAAAAAAACAGTTATTGATTTTAATATAGTTGACCAACTGTTTTAGTTTTAAAAGTTTCAAAGGAAAAAACTTAGGGGTCTAGCGTCAGCCAGGGCCGGACCGGTGGTGCCAGATCCCGCGAGGAATAATTAAATGTCAACCATTCATTACATATGCCTTAAAATCTAAACAATATAAAACATGTTTTTAAGTTCAAACATTAAAAATTGAGTCTGCAGATGCCAACTTCTTTATTCTTCTACCATGTGACACTCCTTATGTCAGCTGTCTCATCCTACTCACCTACGTGCATACTAAAAGTCAGCTACGCTGAGTAAGTTCTAGTTAATCAGGCAATATACAATACCTTCACATACTTGTACGTATCCGAAGATACATGTTACTTACTTAACATGTTCTTCTTTCTTTTGTACATACATAAGTATATACCTTCATTCTTACTTTCATTCTTCCTTTCTGTAGGGGTATGATACTAAACCCGGTTTTACGACCCTAAATTTATTATGTTTGGCTTATTTTATTATATGGACTAATACAATGTTATTGGGCTGAGGGGGTTTTGTGGAGGTAACCCTAACTGGGCTAGGCCCATTAGGGTACCATGATGGTGGCCATGAGGCTCTCTATATAAGGAGGTCTCCACCTCCTTGTTAAGGGGTCATGCTCAATAAGAGCCACCACCCTATTTTTGTGTCTGTAAACAAGAGATCCTCAGGATTTCTTAGCAGTCACCTCCACACCCCCGAAAAGCCATTGCAGATCTCAAGCAACCGGAGAAGAAGATAAAGGCGTGGTTCGTTCATCTCGAAATCCGTGGAAACATCGTCATGGATCAGGTCAGATTCATTTCATGCTTCGACATTGGCGCCATCCGTGGGACGGCAATGAACCACACTTCGCTTCTCATCTCGGGCCTCCGATCTGTTCATCAATATCTCGGGTCTACGGTTTCTTCTTTCAGATATGTTCTATGGAAATCCAAAAATCCTTAGATCTAAAAAATACTTCCGGATCTGGAAATACACAGGAAGAAATACCACCGAACTTTTGGGGAAAGCCCTTAGATCTGTGTTTTTTCTAAGTGAAATATACCAAATCTAGTTACGATTTTTTCAGATCTGGGTTCGTTTGAACAACAGTCACACTTCATATTCATGGATCTATAAATCCTATCAGATCTTTTGGTTTTACATAAAACCTACCTGATGTGGATACTCAAAATCTCTAGATCATGCGCGCCACAGCGGGCCGCATGCGCGCTCCCGGCGATTACTCTACGCCACAGCGGGTCGCATGCGCGCTCCCGGCGATGACTCTACGCCACAGTGGGTCGCGTGCGCGCTCCCGGCGATTACTTCACGCCACAGCGGGTCGCGTGCGCGATCCCGGCGATTACTCCACGCATCGCGCATGCTCACGCATACCACGTATGCTCACGCATCACATATGCTCACGCATTACGCATGCTCACGCATACCACACATGCTCACGCATACCACACATGCTCACGCATCACATACGCTCACGCATACCACACATGCTCACGCATCACATATGCTCACGCATTACGCATGCTCTCGCGTATCACATATGCTCATGCATATCAGATGCTCACGCATCAATGCACGCTCACGCACCACATCTGCGCGTGAGAATAAAGGAGACCTTGCGCAGGCCGCGCGTAAGCGACACAACAAATGAAGAACAGTCTAATCCAGATCAGGATAAGAACAACCATGATTGTACTCATATGGCTACGCGCCATACTTAAAGGTTGGGAATCCTCATAATATCCCATATGGCTACGCGCCATACTTAAAGGTTGGGAATCCTCATAATATCCCATATGGCTACGCGCCATACTTAAAGGTTGGGAATCCTCATAATATCTCACATGGCTACGCGCCATACTTAAAGGTTGGGAATCCTCATAATATCCCACATGGCTACGCGCCATACTTAAAGGTTGGGAATCCTCATAATATCCCACATGGCTACATGCCAAACTTAAAGGTTGAGAATCCTCATAAACCCATAGGCCACGCGCCAAGCTTAAAGGTTTGACTACGAGCCGCACAAGCACCTATGACATCATTATTATTATCTGGCCATTTTGTGCCTTCATTATTATTTTGAAGACAAGCCGGGATAGTCATCCTGCGCAGGAGAGGCCCTTGTGGGCCAGTCATTATCATCATATTATAGCTCGTAAGTCGCCTCGCGCGCAAGCTTCATTATTTTTACAGCTCGTAAGTCGCCCCGCGCGCAAGCTTTATTATTCTATAGCTCGTAAGTCGCCTCGCGCGCAAGCTTCATTATTTTTACAGCTCGTAAGTCGCCCCGCGCGCAAGCTTTATTATTCTATAGCTCGTAAGTCGCCTCGCGCGCTTTATTATTCTCATAGCTCGTAAGACACCTCGCGCGCAGGCTTTATTATTCTCACAGACCCCTAAGTCGCCCCGCGCGCAAGCTTTATTATTCTATAGCTCGTAAGTCGCCTCGCGCGCAAGCTTCATTATTTTTACAGCTCGTAAGTCACCCGCGCGCAGGCTTTATTATTCTCATAGCTCGTAAGTCGCCTCGCGCGCAGGCTTTATTATTCTCACAGACCCGTAAGTCGCCTCGCGCGCAAGCTTTATTATTCTATAGCTCGTAAGTCGCCTCGCGCGCAAGCTTCATTATTTTTACAGCTCGTAAGTCGCCCCGCGCGCAGGCTTTATTATTCTCATAGCTCGTAAGTCGCCTCGCGCGCAGGCTTTATTATTCTCACAGACCCGTAAGTCGCCTCGCGCGCATGCTTTATTATTCTATAGCTCGTAAGTCGCCTCGCGCGCAAGCTTCATTATTTTTACAGCTCGTAAGTCGCCCCGCGCGCAGGCTTTATTATTCTCATAGCTCGTAAGTCGCCTCGCGCGCAGGCTTTATTATTCTCACAGACCCGTAAGTCGCCTCGCGCGCAGGCTTTATTATTCTATAGCTCGTAAGTCGCCTCGCGCGCAGGCTTTATTATTCTATAGCTCGTAAGTCGCCCCGCGCGCAGGCTTTATTATTCTATAGCTCGTAGGTCGCCTCGCGCGCAAGCTTCATTATTTTTACAGCTCGTAAGTCGCCTCGCGCGCAAGCTTTATTATTCTCATAGCTCATAAGTCGCCTCACGCACGAGCTTTATTATTCTCATAGCTCGTAAGTCGCCTCGCGCGCAGGCTTTTATTATTCGGCGTGCTATATCTTATTCATGCTAGTGCACCATCATTATCATAAGGACCACAACATGTCACCATCATGAGGAAAACCTCCCAAAACTCAAAGACAATAAAGATAAGGCCGAAGAAAAGGGAAAGAACCGCCTCATGTCCTAACACACCTCATAAAGTCCAGCGCTCCACCTAAACGCTTGCGCGCCTAGGAGCAACACTGGACTTGGGGGGCTTGTAGGGGTATGGTACTAAACCCGGTTTTATGACCCTAAATTTATTATGTTTGGCTTATTTTATTATATGGACTAATACAATGTTATTGGGCTGAGGGGGTTTTGTGGAGGTAACCCTAACTGGGCTAGGCCCATTAGGGTACCATGATGGTGGCCATGAGGCTCTCTATATAAGGAGGTCTCCACCTCCTTGTTAAGGGGTCATGCTCAATAAGAGCCACCACCCTATTTTTGTGTCTGTAAACAAGAGATCCTCAGGATTTCTTAGCAGTCACCTCCACACCCCCGAAAAGCCATTGCAGATCTCAAGCAACCGGAGAAGAAGATAAAGGCGTGGTTCGTTCATCTCGAAATCCGTGGAAACATCGTCATGGGTCAGGTCAGATTCATTTCATGCTTCGACACTTTCTTTCATATTTTAATCTTACTTTACATATATACTTATACGTTTTAAAGAGCCTTTCTTCCTATAACCTCACAGATATTAATAGGGACTGCCACCCTCCTTCACAGATATTATTATGGTCTGTCACCCTCTTTTCACATATATTGTTAGGGTCTGCCACCCTGCTTCGCAGATATTATTAGAGTCTGCCATCTTTCTTCACATATATATTTACATAAAAAAGGATATGTTACCATTGTTTTACACGTTAAGCTTGCTCATTATATATATATATATAGGGGAAGGTTAATTACTCTATTATAATTACTCTACTTGTATACATAATTACTCTATTTGATTCTCACGTTTAGCACGCTAATTTCATTTGTACGTTAATCTTTCCCTATATATATATATATATATATATATATATATATATATATATATATATATATATATAGGGTTAGTATCATTTAAGAACTTTAAAAAAGTTAAGAACTCTAAGGAACTCTAAACAACAAAACATTTTTAAAATTTTTTTTACATGTTAACATTATTTAAGATTAGTTTTATCATATTTTATATAAAAAATTTTGATTACATATATTAATCACAAGTTTACATATGTGTAAAATTTATGTACTAACAATTTACATAGGTGTAAAACAAAACATAGATATGTATAAAAACTAATTTTCAAAATTGTAATCATACATATAGATATAAAAAAAATGATAAAACTACATTCAAATAACATTAACATACAAAATTTTTTATAAAAAACATTAGTTTTCAATGGTTCCTTCAAGTTCTTAAAAAATTTAACAGTTCTGTAATGATACTCATCCTATATATATATATATATATATATATATATATATATATATATATATATATATATATATATATATAGGGTAACAATCAATTGAGAACTCTTAATTTATATATATATATATATAGGGTAAGGATCTTAAGAGAATCCTTTGGAAAAAATCAAGTCGTTTGGATCATCGTTTCGAGCTAAGTTTTACATCAATCGACTCGCATTCTTCTTCCGATCAAAAGCCCTAAAACATTAATTTAAAATTCGGGAAAAAGTATAACGCCGTAAGTCATTTTTAACAACAGACCATTGGGGGGGCACCTTTTTTAAATTTGAGACCATTACTGACGATAAAATGAATATGGATTATTATCAGTAAATACCACTCAGTAGAGATTATAAGAATCCAATAAACCTTTTTTTAATAAAATTTTAATAAATGAGTACAATATATTACTACCATTTTTGTTTCAAGTTAAATTCCACTTTTTAACTTTTTTGGCCCATAAGTTTACATACCAAATGTTATTATTTCAAGGATATACAAGTATATATTAATAATTTGAATTAAAAATACAAGGGTAAAATAGTCCCAACAATATAAATAAAGTTTTTACTTTCAAAACAACTTTTTTTTTCATGACTGGTTTACCAAAAGCACATCACCAAATTTTTATAATACAACTTCCAAACAATCAATCTTTCCCAAAATCTTAAAACCTCCCATAAAACTACAACTCACTTTACAAACATAAGTGCAAAAACAAAGAGAAATCGCTTGCAATCAACGAAATTAATCATACAAAACCGTCTTCTTTTTTTTCATCTAGAGACCTCTTTAACGAAAGCCACTTCACTCGAGGCAGGTGGTGAGAGCAGATGTTTATCTTGTTCGGTATCATCAAAATATTCCAACGGTTCTTGAGCGTTCGAACTTGATACAGACGCTGTCCCGTCTTCTTCTGCAATTTGTTAAAACCAAAAATTTGAGTTTTAACACATTATCTTACGCAACACTAAAATAACGAATTTGAAAATTTTACCCTCACTAAAGTAAATGGTTAAGAAAGAGTTTAGTCGGTGAGGGGCAAAATTGTCAAAACCATATAAAAAGGTGGTATGTTATATAAAGCATACCCTTTTTGCAAAAGTTCATGACCAAGACTTAAATGGTCAAAATTAAACAAAACTAATTGTCAACTTTCGGATAAAAATATAATTTTCGAACACTTTTCGGAGGTTAAAAATGAAACCTACGTTAAACGAACGTACTAACATAAGAACATGTCAGGTTAACCACAAAACCGTCTATGATAACTTGAAACTGAGATACAAGCAGTTTGACCACTCAAAAGTCAAACTGCATTACTTTATTTTTTAACCAAAGGAGCTTGGCAAAAGTACGCGTACCGCAATTATGATACTCCGGGAGCTGTTTAACGGTAGTCACTTGGAGACTTTCGGGAAGTAAACAACTGCATAGAGCACCTGAAAAAAATATTACAGAATATCAATTATTAAATAAAAATTAACAATTTACGTTTCAAATGAAGGTAAAAAAAATCTTGTAAAAATGCCAAAACGAGGATACGCGTGATTGTGTGTGATAGGTGTAAAATTGAACGGTAACACAATATGTTAAATATATATATACAAGATCAGGATCATTTCAGAACTTCTAAATAATTTAAGAACTCTTTAACAACCAATTACTTTATTTATTTTATATCTTTAGTATCATTGAGGGTAGTTTTGTCATTTATTATATCTAATTTGATAATTACATATATGTTATATATTATATCCCATCATAAAATTACATATGTTAAATGACAAAAATACCCTCAAATTATATTATTTGGAAGTTCTGAAATAATCCAGATCATATACATATACATATATAAAAAAATGATTAAAATGGCACACACCTAGTTTTGCGAGCCGGTTAACCCACCCGGGAATTCCTTTTCCCGTTAATCTTTGACAAATATCATCGGTGAAATGGTTGCAATTCTTGGAAATTAGGTGATAAGTGTCCCCATGATATTCTGAAGCAACGGTTTCGATAAATTCCCTAAATTCAGTAGGCGATTTGGTCACATGCCCTAACGGTATCGAACATCTGTATATAAAACCCGGGCAACTTTTCGGTTCAACTTCAAACACCCCACTAACCGGAAAATCGTGTGCTCCAAACCCGTATTCCATACCATACACTGCACAAAAAACATGTTAGTGTTTTTTTTGTTAAAAAACGGTAATATAAATTACGCTCGTTTTTAACAGCATAGAGACACAAACATCAATGATTTGAGTGCACATTGTATTACTATGCCAAACCAAAGTTGAAACAAGTGGACCGAGTAACGGATCAAAACGGGTCATTTTTAGTGTCGAGCGGACCCACAAACATTGCTTTGGATATATAAAACTGTTGATGTGGCCTTTCCAAAAAAATAATAATAACAATAATGAAAAATAAAATAAAATAAAATAAAATAAAACTGTTGATGTGCAAATAATAATGATAATCTATCTTTTTTAAGTAAATTGAGTGATTTAAGAAGTTTTTATGCATTTGAATACACTAACGAAAACCCATTGGAGCTCTACGTTATTCAAATAAACTCATAACACCAAAATCTAGACGAAATATACCAGTTTCATTGTACGCGTATAATTTGAAATTTTTGAAAAAACCCCAATTCAAGAACCTCAAAAAACATATAGTTAACAAAAAAGAAAACCAAGAAAGTATCAAATGATTCCACAAAACAAACGAAACCCTAAAGCATTGTTCTTATACAATCTGCAGAACCGAATGAAACAGAAAGCCAAGATCTTTAATAAACATCATACAAAACAAATTAAACACAGACCCTTAAAAGTTTCAAATGATTCTAAAAAAACCCCCAAATACAAAACAACAAAACCCTCTAATCATTGCACTAGACAATTAATATTTTGAAAAACAAAAGAAACATTAAGTCATTATCACCAATAATTTACATCCTCTAAGCTCAATAACCCTGATCGAAACCCGTATTAAGCGTTAGATAAATAAAAGCCCCATTAAAGATTCAAATAATTTTACTTATAAAGTTGAAATCTTGAAAAAAAACTCAGTAAAACATTAACGCATGATCACCAATAAACCTCATAAAGAACCCATCTTTTAAAGCTCAAGAAACCCTATTACGAAACACTAAACTAAATAAAACAAAAAAAAAAAAAACCATCAGATTCAAATCATTTTACTTATAAAGTTGGAATCTTGAAAAACTCAACCAATACACCTCATAAAGAACCCATCTTTTAAGGATCAAGAAACCCTATTACAAAACATAAAAATAAATCAAATAACAGACCCATTAAAGATTTAACCCATTTTCACTTATAAAGTTGGAATCTTGAAAAAAAAACCCAATAAACCATTAACACATGATCACCAATAAACCTCATAAAGAACCCATCTTCAAAAGCTCAAGAACCCTATTGCATAACACTAAATTAAATGAAACAAAAAAACCCATCAAAGATTCAACTTTTTTACTTGTAAAGTTTTAAACTTGAAATGAACAAATGAAACATCAAGTCTTGTAAGGCTCAAGAAACCCTATTAATATAACATAATAACTAAATTAAATAAAAACCCATCAAAGATTCAACTCACTCTACAAAACCCATATAAAAATTTCAAAGATTATCAAAAAGAACCTATTAACATTAGCTCATGATCACCAAGAAACCTCATAAAAAACCCATCTTTTAAGGTTCAAAAAACCCATATACAAGAAACCCATTAAAGATTCAACTTTTTTACTTATAAAGTTTTAAACTTGAAAAGAACAAATGAAGCATCAAGTCTTGTAAGGCTCAAGAAACTCTATTACTAAACATTAAACTAAATTAAACAAAAAAACCCATCAAAGATTCATATCATTTTTCACTTACAAAGTTGGAATCTTGAAAAAAAACAATAAAACATTAACTCATAATCACCAATAAACCTCATAAAGAACCCATCTTGTAAACCCTATTACAAAACATTAAACTAAATCAAATAAAAACCCATTAAAGATTCAAATCATTTTACTTATAAAGTTGGAATCTTGATAATAATAATAATAATAATTCACTAACTCATGATCACCAATAAACCTCATAAAGAACTAATCCTGTAATGCTCAAGAAACCCTATTAATAAAACATAAAACTAAACCAAACAAAAAACCCATCAAAGATTCAACTCAATCTACAAAACCCATATCACAAAATCAAAGATTTACTCACCTTGAATACCCGAATGAAAGATACCAAACCCGAACCAGATACTGTATGAATTAACAGGTGTAAGATCATACACATTCAAGAAAATCTGTGTGTCCATATTACTGTAATCTCTTTCTGGGCTTGTTGAGCTTGATGATGTACTCTCTCTACTCATTTATTAATAATCTTTTTAATTTTTCAAAATTAAAAAAAAAACTATTTTAAGATCAAAAAGTTTGGATCTTTATATGTGTAAAAATGGAAAATTGATTTGGGGATTTTGGGATTTGAGGTGAATGAGTTGGTGACTCGGTGGGTTGATGAGTTTAATAATATGGGACTCAGTTGAGCAAATGACAGTGTGGATTTAATCAAAAAAAAAAATTTATGTTTTGTACAAATTACTATTATTATTATTATTATTATTATTATTATTATTATTATTATTATTAAAGTTAATAATAATTCAAAAATGAGTTATATGTGGGTCATAAACAGGTAACAATGTATTCATATGGGATGAATGTATTATGTATGCATAAAGAGGTGCACAAACCAGGGATGAGTAAAATCGGTACCGGGTACCGTACGGCCGTACGGTACTGATCCTAAAATCGGTACCGATTTGGTACCGTCGGTATCGAATCGGTACCATGGTTTTAAGTTTCGGGATCGGTACGGTACGGGTAACGGTATTTCTTGATTTTTTACCCTCGGTACCGGTACTATCCGCGGTACCGTCCGTCGGTACCAGGTACCGAACCGAATATTTCGGTACCGGTATCGGTACCAAGAATTTCCAATTTTTGGGGATCGGGAAAATCGGGATTGATACCGGTCGGTACCTGGTACCATCCCATGCACATCCCTAGCACAAAGTAGATATTTTTTAGGAATTGTAATTGTGTGTGGTTAACAAAAAATTAAAACTGGCTTAAGGGGGTGTTTGGGATTGCTTATTTTTACTAACTTATAACTTATAAACTTTTGAAAAAGTAATAAGGTGTTTGGGATTGCTTATATTGTGAGAGAAAAAGTTTCATAAGTTACACTTTTGTAACTTATTAACTTAATGAAAAGTTATAAGGAGACAAAATAAGGAATCCCAAACACCCCCTAAGTAGGAACAATATTTAATATAGTCGGGTATTTGATCGGGTTTACCGGGATTTTTAAGGTTTTTAGATAGGGTCGAGTTTTGACCGGGTAAATGTGGAATCGGTTCCAGGTGGATCTGATTCCAGGTACAGGTCTAGGGAGAAACCTAATACCAGGCCGTACCCGCAAGTCGGGTACGAGTAGGAAACGGTTATGGGTCAGGTCTGGAACGGGGTATTTTATGCATCAATATATGCATATATAGTGATATACTTAAGTTGAATATAAATTTGGTTTCGCTATTTAAAAGTGGTGGCGGTACAACTTTTTATTGTCTTCTGTCTTGATACAAACACCATTTTTTATTGTGAAAGAAGGAAAGTTTTGTTTTATTACTTGATCTAATTTTTTTTAATAATCAATTTTTTTTTCCAACAAATTGAATAAACCTGGACAAAAAGTATTTGGTAGAGACATTTGCCTTACTCTATCTCCATGGGTTTCGTCCTTCATTATAAAAGCAAAGTTTGCTTACATCCCATTGCTATTGGTGGGGCTTTTGACCATGTGTAGTTTTTATTATCTTACTCCGTCTCTCACTCATCTCTTCTTAAGGGACATGTCAAGGCTGGGTATTAAACAAACTTCTAGTGTTGTTGGTTGCTTGTTATCATTGGCTTTGCTATTCAAAAATGGGGTTGTGGCATAGCTTGTTGTCCATTGCCTGTCATTTTATTGTAATTGTTTTGAGTTTAATGAGAAATATAAAGCAGTAGATTCCAAAAAAAAAAATACAAATTTTTTGTTCAACAACAATCATACGATTCAAGTTTTGA